>NW_027440246.1:0-180667 GCF_031893055.1 Leptodactylus fuscus | reverse complement strand
TAGGACATATGGTGTGTTGTGTGCAGTATAGCACATATGGTGTGTTGTGTGCAGTATAGGACATATGGTGTGTGTTTTGTGCAGGTATAGGACATATGGTGTGTGTTGTGTGCAGTATAGGACATGGTGTGTGTTGTGTGCAGTATAGGACATATGGTGTGTGTTGTGTGCAGTATAGGACATATGTTGTGTGTTGTGTGCAGTATAGGACATATGGTGTGTGGTGTGCAGTATAGGACATATGGTGTGTGTTGTGTGCAGTATAGGACATATGGTGTGTGTTCTGTGCAGTATAGGACATATGGTGTGTGTTGTGTGCAGTATAGGACATATGGTGTGTGTTGTGTGCAGTATAGGACATGGTGTGTGTTGTGTGCAGTATAGGACATATGGTGTGTGTTGTGTGCAGTATAGGACATGGTGTGTGTTGTGTGCAGTATAGGACATATGGTGTGTGTTCTGTGCAGTATAGGACATATGGTGTGTGTTGTGTGCAGTATAGGACATATGTTGTGTGTTGTGTGCAGTATTGGACATATGGTGTGTGTGGTGTGCAGTATAGGACATATGGTGTGTGTTCTGTGCAGTATAGGACATATGGTGTGTGTTGTGTGCAGTATAGGACATGGTGTGTGTTGTGTGCAGTATAGGACATATGGTGTGTGTTGTGTGCAGTATAGGACATATGGTGTGTGTTGTGTGCAGTATAGGACATATGGTGTGTGTTGTGTGCAGTATAGGACATATGGTGTGTTGTGTGCAGTATAGGACATATGGTGTGTGTTGTGTGCAGTATAGGACATATGGTGTGTGTTCTGTGCAGTATAGGACATATGGTGTGTGTTGTGTGCAGTATAGGACATATGGTGTGTGTTGTGTGCAGTATAGGACATATGGTGTGTGGTGTGCAGTATAGGACATATGGTGTGTGTGGTGTGCAGTATAGGACATATGGTGTGTGTTGTGTGCAGTATAGGACATATGTTGTGTGTTGTGTGCAGTATAGGACATATGGTGTGTGGTGTGCAGTATAGGACATATGGTGTGTGTTGTGTGCAGTATAGGACATATGGTGTGTGTTCTGTGCAGTATAGGACATATGGTGTGTGTTGTGTGCAGTATAGGACATATGGTGTGTGTTGTGTGCAGTATAGGACATGGTGTGTGTTGTGTGCAGTATAGGACATATGGTGTGTGTTGTGTGCAGTATAGGACATGGTGTGTGTTGTGTGCAGTATAGGACATATGGTGTGTGTTGTGTGCAGTATAGGACATATGGTGTGTGTTGTGTGCAGTATAGGACATATGTTGTGTGTTGTGTGCAGTATAGGACATATGGTGTGTGTTGTGTGCAGTATAGGACATATGGTGTGTGTTCTGTGCAGTATAGGACATATGGTGTGTGTTGTGTGCAGTATAGGACATATGGTGTGTGTTGTGTGCAGTATAGGACATATGGTGTGTGGTGTGCAGTATAGGACATATGGTGTGTGTGGTGTGCAGTATAGGACATATGGTGTGTGTTGTGTGCAGTATAGGACATATGGTGTGTTGTGTGCAGTATAGGACATATGGTGTCATATAGATCTTGGGCACTCCCATGGGTTATGAGGTTATTTGGCTTATGATAAAACAAAAAACCGGATCCTGCAAAGATTTTACCGGCCAGGAGTATATAAAGAGGTGAAAGAATAGCCATACAGGGTACCGGAGGCGAGGGGCAAAGCTATTTCAGAAGAGGTGAAGATGATGCTTAATCTTGGGGTTACTGAGGAGTCCCATAGTGATCGGTCTAGTCCTATAGTGCTAATACCCAAACCAGGCCTATATGATACTACTAGCACAGGCTTCGGGCCTATATGATACTACTAGCACGGGCTTCGGGCCTATATGATACTACTAGCACAGGCTTCGGGCCTATATGATACTACTAGCACAGGCTTCGGGCCTATATGATACTACTAGAACAGGCTTCGGCCCTATATGATACTACTAGCACAGGCTTCGGGCCTATATGATACTACTAGCACAGGCTTCGGGCCTATATGGTACTATTAGCACAGGCTTTGGGCCTATATGGTACTATTAGCACAGGCTTCGGGCCTATATGGTACTATTAGCACAGGCTTCGGGCCTACATGATACTACTAGAACAGGCTTCGGGCCTATATGATACTACTAGCACAGGCTTCGGGCCTATATGATACTACTAGCACAGGCTTCGGGCCTATATGGTACTATTAGCACAGGCTTCGGGCCTATATGGTACTATTAGCACAGGCTTTGGGCCTATCTGGTACTATTAGCACAGGCTTTGGTCCTATATGGTATTATTAGCACAGGCTTTGGGCCTATATGATACTACTAGCACAGGCTTCCGGCCTATATGATAATGTACCAGACCACATGACGTCTGGGACATTGCCATACAGGCCCAAACCCTGCTACGATTAACATTGGATCCCGGAGAGGTGAGTAACAGTTTTTATTATGTCCCCTCACCTCCCCTGGGGCTCTGAATATTATACTTGGTGGTCTGAAAAGATCCCTGAGTATAATAATAGCGGTAGTGCGATCTCGGCCTGGGCCTGGGCCTATTCACTACCGCTCTACGTGGTCTATAGTACAAGGGGAAGCTGAGGAGGCAGAGAGCAGGTCCGGGGAGGTTGGTAAATAGGGGATACTCCAGCAGGTAGTGGCCTATTATAAAACAAAAATAAAAAGTTATTTTACTTACCGACCTCGCTGCTGCTCCTGCGCTGCATCCTCTTCACCCGGCAGTAAGACATGGCCGGTCACATAGACAACTGGCCAAGCTACTGTGTAGCACTCAGGAGGACCAGGGCTGGTATCACGGGTAATATATCCGATGTGGCCGGCTTTCAGGGGGTCCCTGGGTCCCAAATGTGCACAAAATCTCCTTTTTGATGTCCCCAACTACCCACTCCAACGTGATATCTGACAATGACAACAGACGACCAGGTCTCAGGGTAGTCGTTGCTCTTTTAGTAGCAGGACAAAGTAATACAAATGTACATATGGAGTAATTCTGCACATATAATACAGCGATCTTTGTAGGCAGTGTCCAATTGAGCAGGTGATGGAGTTTGGAGCAGGAATGCTTTGGATAGTTTAATTAGTAGTTGCTTGGGTAGTTAAACTTGTATATACTTGTAAAGATGGCCTGTATCCAGGGGGTTAGTCCTCAATAAACTGGGGACACGTATGTAGAAGAGCAATTACAATTGTCAGCAGCAGGGGACCCTCAAATTCTGCCAGACTAGCTATGGGCTTCTTAAATATAGATTTGTCCCAAAGACTTACTTGAATAGAGACATACATGTAGAAGTCCCAGATGTATGGATAAAACAGGTCCATCAACTTTAGTGCTTGTAGGCTTGGAGCTTCAGAGGAAAGTGTTCTCTGAGGAGAATTTTGAGTAAAGAGGAAAAGACATCTCTGTTTGGATTGCCCTGAGACTTGGCTGCCATTTTCAGCTTTCCATGTGCTGCTACCTCCACATGTCTTGTCTAGATGTCTTCACACAAAGGACCCAGACAAAAGGTCCCCAACCCCCCTAGAGGGGGCTGTAACTCCTTCTCCTCCAGGCCAGTCAAGGGAGCTTGATTGGTCCTGAAGGTCACCTGATCATAATGGACACACCTTCACATTGGCAACTCAAATTACGATGGCAAGTATAGGCAGGTGTAGTTCACAAAAACATCCACAAGATGGCGCATTAATAGACCCCCCCCCCCCCCCCCCCCCTGTGTGCTGGCTCTGGTAATATATAGAAGGAATGAAGGGGGAGGAATCTCTTTACCTTATATGCAAATGTCCATACCATCTTGGTCTGCAAGGACTATTAAAGGGAATGGGACGAGCAGTACCGGGATATTACAACTGCCAGGACACTACTGCCAGGAATGATCTGTAGATCCCAGAGCTGAGATGAGTGATCAGGGCGCAGACAGGACGGTAACACAGCTCCATACGGCAGACTTACACATAGAACTAGTCATCCTATTACATGGAGTAAGGCTGAACGCTAGAACTGACTCTGATACACAACTCAGCTAAAGTCTGAGAACACAAAGGGTTACAATGTAGTCACACATGAAGTCTGGCGCTGATGTCTAGGAGGCTCACACACCCCACAAAGCCCTGAACTTGTCACACACGGGAGATTCTTCAGCTACTGAGACTGGATTAGATTGTCTTCAGGAGTCTCTCTTGTCTTTGGCTCATGGACCTTTGATGGATGATGTTGTGCAGTTGTGTTGGATACAAAGTGACTGACATAAGCTGGACATGAGCTGGACCCTGAGCACATCCCATATGGTCTACATGATGGCCATCTTTCCAAGTCCTGGATAGGAGGAGCCCTTCCAGGTAATGCTGATGACATCCCCAGCAGTCAGGCTATAGGACAATTCCACCTGGATTCTCCTCTACCAATACAAAGAGTCCCCCCCCCCCACCCCCTTCTATGTCTGGGCTCCACATCACTTATTAGGTGACAACTCACCACTGCTGACAGTACGGAAACCTTCTGGTGAAGATGAGAGCTCTGCTGATAGTGCTGCTGCTGCTAATGGGCTCCAACCCCATATGGATGCAGAATGGAAGAGTAAGAGAATTGAATTCAACTATTTGTAGCCATGTGCCAACTTTGTGCACTCTCTAATGGGGGCTCCTCTAATGGGGGTTCCTCTAATGGGGGCTCCTCTAATAGGGGCTCCTCTAATAGGGGCTCCTCTATAGGGTCTCCTCTAATAGGGGCTCCTCTAATAGGGGTTCCTCTAATAGGGGCTCCTCTAATAGGGGTTCCTCTAATAGGGGCTCCTCTAATAGGGGTCTCCTCTAATAGGGGTTCCTTTAATGGGGGCTCTTCTAATAGGGGCTCCTCTAATAGGGGTTCCTCTAATAGGGGTCTCCTCTAATAGGGGTTCCTCTAATAGGGGCTCTTCTAATAGGGACTCATCTAATAGGGTCTTCTCTAATAGGGGCTCATCTAATAGGGGTCCTCTAATAGGGGCTCTTCTAATAGGGGCTCCTCTAATACGGGCTCCTCTAATAGGGTCTCCTCTAATAGGGGCTCCTCTAATAGGGGCTCCTCTAATAGGGGCTCCTCTAATAGGGGCTCCTCTAATATGGGCTCCTCTAATATGGGCTCCTCTAATAGGGGCTCCTCTAATAGGGTCTCCTCTAATAGGGGCTTCCTCTAATTGGGGCACTGTTTTCCTATTTACATCTTGGAAAACAGATTTGCATATTTTTCCCATAATCCCCCAGTAGAGCAAAAAAAGGCTTTTGTAAGACTCCATATGTCTGAGAAGGTGATCTCTCCTTAAGGAGTGATATGATCTCCAGAACCTCAGCATGTTATTCTATTTGACCTGATGAAACACCGTGTCGTCCTGTCCATACCATAAGTACTGAAGTCTATGCAGTAACTGGTCTGTACTGAAGTGTATGCGGTAACTGGTCCGTACTGAAGTGTATGCGGTAACTGGTCCGTACTGAAGTGTATGCGGTAACTGGTCCGTACTGAAGTGTATGCGGTAACTGGTCCGTACTGAAGTGTATGCGGTAACTGGTCCGTACTGAAGTGTATGCGGTAACTGGTCCGTACTGAAGTGTATGCGGTAACTGGTCCGTACTGAAGTGTATGCGGTAACTGGTCTGTACTGTAGTGTATGCGGTAACTGGTCTGTACTGAACTGTATGCGGTAACTGGTCTGTACTGTAGTGTATGCGGTAACTGGTCTGTACTGTAGTGTATGCGGTAACTGGTCTGTACTGAAGTGTATGCGGTAACTGGTCTGTACTGTAGTGTATGCGGTAACTGGTCTGTACTGTAGTGTATGCGGTAACTGGTCCGTACTGAAGTGTATGCGGTAACTGGTCCGTACTGAAGTGTATGCGGTAACTGGTCTGTACTGTAGTGTATGCGGTAACTGGTCTGTACTGAAGTCTATGCAGTAACTGGTCTGTACTGAAGTGTATGCGGTAACTGGTCCGTACTGAAGTGTATGCAGTAACTGGTCCGTACTGTAGTGTATGCGGTAACTGGTCTGTACTGAAGTGTATGCGGTAACTGGTCTGTACTGTAGTGTATGCGGTAACTGGTCTGTACTGAAGTGTATGCGGTAACTGGTCCGTACTGAAGTGTATGCAGTAACTGGTCCGTACTGTAGTGTATGCGGTAACTGGTCTGTACTGAAGTGTATGCGGTAACTGGTCTGTACTGAAGTGTATGCGGTAACTGGTCCGTACTGAAGTGTATGCGGTAACTGGTCCGTACTGTAGTGTATGCGGTAACTGGTCTGTACTGTAGTGTATGCGGTAACTGGTCCGTACTGAAGTGTATGCGGTAACTGGTCTGTACTGAAGTGTATGCAGTAACTGGTCTGTACTGAAGTCTATGCAGTAACTGGTCTGTACTGAAGTGTATGCGGTAACTGGTCTGTACTGTAGTGTATGCGGTAACTGGTCCGTACTGAAGTGTATGCAGTAACTGGTCCGTACTGTAGTGTATGCGGTAACTGGTCTGTACTGAAGTGTATGCGGTAACTGGTCTGTACTGAAGTGTATGCGGTAACTGGTCTGTACTGAAGTGTATGCAGTAACTGGTCTGTACTGAAGTGTATGCAGTAACTGGTCTGTACTGAAGTGTATGCGGTAACTGGTCCGTACTGAAGTGTATGCGGTAACTGGTCCGTACTGAAGTGTATGCGGTAACTGGTCTGTACTGTAGTGTATGCGGTAACTGGTCTGTACTGAAGTCTATGCAGTAACTGGTCTGTACTGAAGTGTATGCGGTAACTGGTCCGTACTGAAGTGTATGCAGTAACTGGTCCGTACTGTAGTGTATGCGGTAACTGGTCTGTACTGAAGTGTATGCGGTAACTGGTCTGTACTGTAGTGTATGCGGTAACTGGTCTGTACTGAAGTGTATGCGGTAACTGGTCCGTACTGAAGTGTATGCAGTAACTGGTCCGTACTGTAGTGTATGCGGTAACTGGTCTGTACTGAAGTGTATGCGGTAACTGGTCTGTACTGAAGTGTATGCGGTAACTGGTCCGTACTGAAGTGTATGCGGTAACTGGTCCGTACTGTAGTGTATGCGGTAACTGGTCTGTACTGTAGTGTATGCGGTAACTGGTCCGTACTGAAGTGTATGCGGTAACTGGTCTGTACTGAAGTGTATGCAGTAACTGGTCTGTACTGAAGTCTATGCAGTAACTGGTCTGTACTGAAGTGTATGCGGTAACTGGTCTGTACTGTAGTGTATGCGGTAACTGGTCCGTACTGAAGTGTATGCAGTAACTGGTCCGTACTGTAGTGTATGCGGTAACTGGTCTGTACTGAAGTGTATGCGGTAACTGGTCTGTACTGAAGTGTATGCGGTAACTGGTCTGTACTGAAGTGTATGCAGTAACTGGTCTGTACTGAAGTGTATGCGGTAACTGGTCTGTACTGTAGTGTATGCAGTAACTGGTCTGTACTGTAGTGTATGCGGTAACTGGTCCGTACTGAAGTGTATGCAGTAACTGGTCTGTACTGTAGTGTATGCGGTAACTGGTCCGTACTGAAGTGTATGCGGTAACTGGTCTGTACTGTAGTGTATGCGGTAACTGGTCTGTACTGTAGTGTATGCGGTAACTGGTCTGTACTGAAGTGTATGCGGTAACTGGTCTGTACTGAAGTGTATGCGGTAACTGGTCTGTACTGAAGTGTATGCGGTAACTGGTCTGTACTGTAGTGTATGCGGTAACTGGTCTGTACTGAAGTGTATGCAGTAACTGGTCTGTACTGTAGTGTATGCGGTAACTGGTCTGTACTGAAGTCTATGCAGTAACTGGTCTGTACTGTAGTGTATGCGGTAACTGGTCTGTACTGAAGTGTATGCGGTAACTGGTCTGTACTGTAGTGTATGCAGTAACTGGTCTGTACTGAAGTGTATGCAGTAACTGGTCTGTACTGAAGTGTATGCGGTAACTGGTCTGTACTGAAGTGTATGCAGTAACTGGTCCGTACTGAAGTGTATGCGGTAACTGGTCTGTACTGAAGTGTATGCGGTAACTGGTCTGTACTGAAGTGTATGCGGTAACTGGTCTGTACTGAAGTGTATGCAGTAACTGGTCCGTACTGAAGTGTATGCGGTAACTGGTCCGTACTGAAGTGTATGCAGTAACTGGTCTGTACTGAAGTGTATGCGGTAACTGGTCTGTACTGTAGTGTATGCGATAACTGGTCTGTACTGAAGTGTATGCAGTAACTGGTCTGTACTGAAGTGTATGCGGTAACTGGTCTGTACTGTAGTGTATGCAGTAACTGGTCCGTACTGTAGTGTATGCGGTAACTGGTCCGTACTGAAGTCTATGCAGTAACTGGTCTGTACTGAAGTGTATGCGGTAACTGGTCTGTACTGTAGTGTATGCGGTAACTGGTCTGTACTGAAGTGTTTGCAGTAACTGGTCTGTACTGAAGTGTATGCGGTAACTGGTCTGTACTGAAGTGTATGCGGTAACTGGTCTGTACTGAAGTGTATGCGGTAACTGGTCTGTACTGAAGTGTATGCGGTAACTGGTCTGTACTGAAGTGTATGCGGTAACTGGTCTGTACTGTAGTGTATGCGGTAACTGGTCTGTACTGAAGTGTTTGCAGTAACTGGTCTGTACTGTAGTGTATGCGGTAACTGGTCTGTACTGAAGTGTTTGCAGTAACTGGTCTGTACTGAAGTCTATGCAGTAACTGGTCTGTACTGTAGTGTATGCGGTAACTGGTCTGTACTGTAGTGTATGCGGTAACTGGTCTGTACTGTAGTGTATGCGGTAACTGGTCTGTACTGAAGTGTATGCAGTAACTGGTCTGTACTGTAGTGTATGCGGTAACTGGTCTGTACTGTAGTGTATGCGGTAACTGGTCTGTACTGTAGTGTATGCAGTAACTGGTCTGTACTGAAGTGTATGCGGTAACTGGTCTGTACTGTAGTGTATGCAGTAACTGGTCTGTACTGAAGTGTATGCGGTAACTGGTCTGTACTGAAGTGTATGCGGTAACTGGTCTGTACTGAAGTGTATGCGGTAACTGGTCTGTACTGTAGTGTATGCGGTAACTGGTCCGTACTGTAGTGTATGCGGTAACTGGTCTGTACTGTAGTGTATGCGGTAACTGGTCTGTACTGTAGTGTATGCGGTAACTGGTCTGTACTGAAGTGTTTGCAGTAACTGGTCTGTACTGTAGTGTATGCGGTAACTGGTCTGTACTGTAGTGTATGCGGTAACTGGTCTGTACTGTAGTGTATGCGGTAACTGGTCTGTACTGAAGTGTATGCAGTAACTGGTCTGTACTGTAGTGTATGCGGTAACTGGTCTGTACTGTAGTGTATGCGGTAACTGGTCTGTACTGTAGTGTATGCGGTAACTGGTCTGTACTGTAGTGTATGCAGTAACTGGTCTGTACTGAAGTGTATGCGGTAACTGGTCTGTACTGAAGTGTATGCGGTAACTGGTCTGTACTGAAGTGTATGCGGTAACTGGTCTGTACTGAAGTGTATGCAGTAACTGGTCCGTACTGAAGTCTATGCAGTAACTGGTCTGTACTGAAGTGTATGCGGTAACTGGTCTGTACTGAAGTGTATGCGGTAACTGGTCTGTACTGAAGTGTATGCGGTAACTGGTCTGTACTGTAGTGTATGCAGTAACTGGTCTGTACTGTAGTGTATGCGGTAACTGGTCTGTACTGAAGTGTATGCGGTAACTGGTCTGTACTGTAGTGTATGCGGTAACTGGTCTGTACTGAAGTGTATGCGGTAACTGGTCTGTACTGAAGTGTATGCGGTAACTGGTCTGTACTGTAGTGTATGCGGTAACTGGTCTGTACTGAAGTGTATGCAGTAACTGGTCTGTACTGAAGTGTATGCGGTAACTGGTCTGTACTGTAGTGTATGCGGTAACTGGTCTGTACTGTAGTGTATGCGGTAACTGGTCTGTACTGAAGTGTATGCAGTAACTGGTCTGTACTGTAGTGTATGCGGTAACTGGTCTGTACTGAAGTGTATGCGGTAACTGGTCTGTACTGAAGTGTATGCGGTAACTGGTCTGTACTGAAGTGTATGCAGTAACTGGTCCGTACTGAAGTGTATGCGGTAACTGGTCTGTACTGAAGTGTATGCGGTAACTGGTCCGTACTGAAGTGTATGCGGTAACTGGTCTGTACTGTAGTGTATGCGGTAACTGGTCTGTACTGTAGTGTATGCGGTAACTGGTCTGTACTGTAGTGTATGCGGTAACTGGTCTGTACTGTAGTGTATGCGGTAACTGGTCTGTACTGAAGTGTATGCGGTAACTGGTCCGTACTGAAGTGTATGCAGTAACTGGTCTGTACTGTAGTGTATGCGGTAACTGGTCTGTACTGAAGTGTATGCGGTAACTGGTCTGTACTGTAGTGTATGCGGTAACTGGTCCGTACTGAAGTGTATGCGGTAACTGGTCCGTACTGAAGTGTATGCAGTAACTGGTCTGTACTGAAGTGTATGCGGTAACTGGTCTGTACTGAAGTGTATGCAGTAACTGGTCTGTACTGTAGTGTATGCGGTAACTGGTCTGTACTGAAGTGTATGCGGTAACTGGTCTGTACTGAAGTGTATGCAGTAACTGGTCTGTACTGTAGTGTATGCGGTAACTGGTCCGTACTGAAGTGTATGCGGTAACTGGTCTGTACTGAAGTGTATGCGGTAACTGGTCCGTACTGAAGTGTATGCGGTAACTGGTCCGTACTGAAGTGTATGCGGTAACTGGTCCGTACTGAAGTGTATGCAGTAACTGGTCTGTACTGTAGTGTATGCGGTAACTGGTCTGTACTGAAGTGTATGCGGTAACTGGTCCGTACTGAAGTCTATGCAGTAACTGGTCCGTACTGTAGTGTATGCGGTAACTGGTCTGTACTGAAGTGTATGCAGTAACTGGTCTGTACTGTAGTGTATGCAGTAACTGGTCTGTACTGTAGTGTATGCGGTAACTGGTCTGTACTGTAGTGTATGCGGTAACTGGTCTGTACTGAAGTGTATGCGGTAACTGGTCTGTACTGTAGTGTATGCAGTAACTGGTCTGTACTGAAGTGTATGCAGTAACTGGTCTGTACTGTAGTGTATGCGGTAACTGGTCTGTACTGAAGTGTATGCGGTAACTGGTCTGTACTGAAGTGTATGCAGTAACTGGTCTGTACTGAAGTGTATGCGGTAACTGGTCTGTACTGAAGTGTATGCGGTAACTGGTCTGTACTGAAGTGTATGCGGTAACTGGTCTGTACTGTAGTGTATGCGGTAACTGGTCTGTACTGTAGTGTATGCAGTAACTGGTCTGTACTGAAGTGTATGCGGTAACTGGTCTGTACTGTAGTGTATGCAGTAACTGGTCTGTACTGAAGTGTATGCGGTAACTGGTCTGTACTGTAGTGTATGCGGTAACTGGTCTGTACTGTAGTGTATGCGGTAACTGGTCTGTACTGAAGTGTATGCAGTAACTGGTCCGTACTGAAGTCTATGCAGTAACTGGTCTGTACTGAAGTGTATGCGGTAACTGGTCTGTACTGAAGTGTATGCGGTAACTGGTCTGTACTGAAGTGTATGCGGTAACTGGTCTGTACTGAAGTGTATGCGGTAACTGGTCTGTACTGTAGTGTATGCGGTAACTGGTCTGTACTGTAGTGTATGCGGTAACTGGTCCGTACTGTAGTGTATGCGGTAACTGGTCTGTACTGAAGTGTATGCGGTAACTGGTCTGTACTGAAGTGTATGCGGTAACTGGTCTGTACTGAAGTGTATGCGGTAACTGGTCTGTACTGTAGTGTATGCAGTAACTGGTCTGTACTGTAGTGTATGCAGTAACTGGTCTGTACTGAAGTGTATGCGGTAACTGGTCTGTACTGAAGTGTATGCAGTAACTGGTCTGTACTGAAGTGTATGCGGTAACTGGTCTGTACTGAAGTGTATGCGGTAACTGGTCTGTACTGAAGTGTATGCGGTAACTGGTCTGTACTGTAGTGTATGCGGTAACTGGTCTGTACTGTAGTGTATGCGGTAACTGGTCTGTACTGTAGTGTATGCGGTAACTGGTCTGTACTGTAGTGTATGCGGTAACTGGTCTGTACTGTAGTGTATGCGGTAACTGGTCTGTACTGTAGTGTATGCGGTAACTGGTCTGTACTGTAGTGTATGCGGTAACTGGTCTGTACTGTAGTGTATGCGGTAACTGGTCTGTACTGTAGTGTATGCGGTAACTGGTCTGTACTGTAGTGTATGCAGTAACTGGTCTGTACTGAAGTGTATGCGGTAACTGGTCTGTACTGAAGTGTATGCAGTAACTGGTCTGTACTGAAGTGTATGCGGTAACTGGTCTGTACTGTAGTGTATGCAGTAACTGGTCTGTACTGAAGTGTATGCGGTAACTGGTCTGTACTGTAGTGTATGCGGTAACTGGTCTGTACTGTAGTGTATGCAGTAACTGGTCTGTACTGAAGTGTATGCAGTAACTGGTCTGTACTGAAGTGTATGCGGTAACTGGTCTGTACTGTAGTGTATGCAGTAACTGGTCTGTACTGAAGTGTATGCGGTAACTGGTCTGTACTGTAGTGTATGCAGTAACTGGTCTGTACTGAAGTGTATGCGGTAACTGGTCCGTACTGAAGTGTATGCGGTAACTGGTCTGTACTGAAGTCTATGCAGTAACTGGTCTGTACTGTAGTGTATGCGGTAACTGGTCTGTACTGTAGTGTATGCGGTAACTGGTCTGTACTGAAGTCTATGCAGTAACTGGTCTGTACTGAAGTCTATGCAGTGACTGGTCTGTACTGTAGTGTATGCGGTAACTGGTCTGTACTGTAGTGTATGCGGTAACTGGTCTGTACTGAAGTGTATGCGGTAACTGGTCTGTACTGAAGTGTATGCGGTAACTGGTCTGTACTGAAGTGTATGCAGTAACTGGTCTGTACTGAAGTGTATGCGGTAACTGGTCTGTACTGAAGTGTATGCAGTAACTGGTCTGTACTGAAGTGTATGCAGTAACTGGTCTGTACTGTAGTGTATGCAGTAACTGGTCTGTACTGAAGTGTATGCGGTAACTGGTCCGTACTGAAGTGTATGCGGTAACTGGTCTGTACTGTAGTGTATGCAGTAACTGGTCTGTACTGAAGTGTATGCGGTAACTGGTCTGTACTGAAGTGTATGCGGTAACTGGTCTGTACTGTAGTGTATGCGGTAACTGGTCTGTACTGTAGTGTATGCGGTAACTGGTCTGTACTGAAGTGTATGCAGTGACTGGTCTGTACTGAAGTCTATGCAGTAACTGGTCTGTACTGAAGTCTATGCAATAACTGGTCTGTACTGAAGTGTATGCAGTAACTGGTCTGTACTGAAGTCTATGCAGTAACTGGTCTGTACTGAAGTCTATGCAATAACTGGTCTGTACTGAAGTCTATGCAGTAACTGGTCTGTACTGAAGTCTATGCAGTGACTGGTCTGTACTGAAGTGTATGCAGTAACTGGTCTGTACTGAAGTCTATGCAGTGACTGGTCTGTACTGAAGTGTATGCAGTAACTGGTCTGTACTGAAGTCTATGCAGTGACTGGTCTTCTATGACATTTGCATACACTTTCAGTCTTGGTCAAGTATCCGAGGTTTTTGACTGTGACACAACCCGATATCATGGAGCCTCATCCACCAAACTTGAATAATATGAGTGACCAGCCCCGCCATGTTTGTGGCCCCAGAACTAATAGTCCTTATCCGGTAATGAGATGACATCACAAGACGTCCCCTCTTGGCTATTGAATGGATGGACGGGCTTAATGTTGTATTCTCCCACCTGTCCAGGCAGTCACATGATGTAGTTTGATGTTCTGATCTGTAACATAAAGGGTCTCACGTTCCAGGCTGTAGTGATGGGGAGATCTGGAGCCTGAAAGTCACAAGGTCAGAACATTGTTACCCTTTTACTCCTCAGTGTAACAATGAATAGAAGGGCAGGGCACAAGTATGTGGTTTACCCTGCAGTACCATATGTTACCTGACACAATGGGGGCAGTATCACTACCCTTGTAGAGATTGTGATTACATTCTTACCATCACAGCAGTAAAACATGAGAACAAATAGTGGAGGGAGAAGCAACAACTGCAGAACGGCTGAGACTGGAGACAGATGTATATGGTATATCTTATTACCCCTGTATCACTCATATCTGCTGTATACTGTATCTTATTACCCTGTATCAGTCATATCTGCTGTATACAGTATCTTATTACCCTGTATCAGTCATATCTGCTGTATACTGTATCTTATTACCCCTGTATCACTCATATCTGCTGTATACTGTATCTTATTACCCCTGTATCACTCATATCTGCTGTATACTGTATCTTATTACCCCTGTATCAGTTATATCTGCTGTATACTGTATCTTATTACCCCTGCATCAGTCATATCTGCTGTATACAGTATCTTATTACCCCTGTATCACTCATATCTGCTGTATACTGTATCTTATTACCCCTGTATCAGTTATATCTGCTGTATACTGTATCTTATTACTCCTGTATCAGTCATATCTGCTGTATACTGTATCTTATTACCCTGTATCAGTCATATCTGCTGTATACTGTATCTTATTACCCCTGTATCAGTCATATCTGCTGTATACTGTATCTTATTACCCCTGTATCAGTCATATCTGCTGTATACTGCATCTTATTTCCCCTGTATCAGACATATCTGCTGTATACTGTATCTTATTACCCCTGTATCAGTCATATCTGCTGTATACTGTATCTTATTACCCCTGTATCAGTCATATCTGCTGTATACTGTATCTTATTACCCCTGTATCAGTCATATCTGCTGTATACTGTATCTTATTACCCCTGTATCAGTCATATCTGCTGTATACTGTATCTTATTACCCCTGTATCAGTTATACCTGCTGTATACTGTATCTTATTACCCCTGCATCAGTCATATCTGCTGTATACTGTATCTTATTACCCCTGTATCACTCATATCTGCTGTATACTGTATCTTATTACCCTGTATCAGTCATATCTGCTGTATACAGTATCTTATTACCCTGTATCAGTCATATCTGCTGTATACTGTATCTTATTACCCCTGTATCACTCATATCTGCTGTATACTGTATCTTATTACCCCTGTATCACTCATATCTGCTGTATACTGTATCTTATTACCCCTGTATCAGTTATATCTGCTGTATACTGTATCTTATTACCCCTGCATCAGTCATATCTGCTGTATACAGTATCTTATTACCCCTGTATCACTCATATCTGCTGTATACTGTATCTTATTACCCCTGTATCAGTTATATCTGCTGTATACTGTATCTTATTACTCCTGTATCAGTCATATCTGCTGTATACTGTATCTTATTACCCTGTATCAGTCATATCTGCTGTATACTGTATCTTATTACTCCTGTATCAGTCATATCTGCTGTATACTGTATCTTATTACCCCTGTATCAGTTATACCTGCTGTATACTGTATCTTATTACCCCTGCATCAGTCATATCTGCTGTATACTGTATCTTATTACCCCTGTATCAGACATATCTGCTGTATACTGTATCTTATTACCCCTGCATCAGTCATATCTGCTGTATACTGTATCTTATTACCCCTGTATCAGACATATCTGCTGTATACTGTATCTTATTACCCCTGTATCAGTCATATCTGCTGTATACTGTATCTTATTACCCCTTTATCTGTCATATCTGCTGTATACTGTATCTTATTACCCCTGTATCAGACATATCTGCATATAACCTCTGCACTGTGTAAGTGGCGCCATAGTGATACATGGGCCCTTCATTATACATACAGGGGCCCCACTGGACAGTACAGAGGGAGGGAATCTGGGCACAGGTACCACAGACTGATATAGCGCCCCCTATCTCTAGTGCTTGTACAATGTGCAGGATGTGTTCTGTTATTGCTGCCACTGACTATATATCTGATCTCTCCTCAGGATCCCAGTGTGCTGGAGTCCAATGGGGATGAAATACCCAATGAATTCAACCGCTTTGCAAAGATGAGTGGTAATTCTAAAAACCTGAGTGAGGAAGAGTACAAACTTCTGCTAAAGAACAGCTTTCCAACATTGCTTGTAAGTACCCCGACCCCATCAGTGAGGGCCCCCACACCCCAGAGTCAGGAGCCTGTGAGTACAGACTGGGCCCCCCCTATAGCAGGGACATGACTGCTGTCTATAGATGTGACCAAGTGACTGATGAGAGGTTGTCACAGCCCCGCCCCCAGTCCTGCTGTATAACACTGTATATAGTGACTGATGAGAGGTTGTCACAGCCCCGCCCCCAGTCCTGCTGCTGTATAACACTGTATATAGTGGCTGATGAGAGGTTGTCACAGCCCCGCCCCCAGTCCTGCTGTATAACACTGTATATAGTGACTGATGAGAGGTTGTCACAGCCCCGCCCCCAGTCCTGCTGCTGTATAACACTGTATATAGTGACTGATGAGAGGTTGTCACAGCCCCGCCCCCAGTCCTGCTGTATAATACTGTATATAGTGACTGATGAGAGGTTGTCACAGCCCCCCCCAGTCCTGCTGCTGTATAACACTGTATATAGTGACTGATGAGAGGTTGTCACAGCCCCGCCCCCAGTCCTGCTGCTGTATAACACTGTATATAGTGACTGATGAGAGGTTGTCACAGCCCCACCCCCAGTCCTGCTGCATAACACTGTATATAGTGACTGATGAGAGGTTGTCACAGCCCCGCCTCCAGTCCTGCTGTATAACACTGTATATAGTGACTGATGAGAGGTTGTCACAGCCCCGCCCCCAGTCCTGCTGTATAACACTGTATATAGTGACTGATGAGAGGTTGTCACAGCCCCGCCCCCAGTCCTGCTGTATAACACTGTATATAGTGACTGATGAGAGGTTGTCACAGCCCCGCCCCCAGTCCTGCTGTATAACACTGTATATAGTGACTGATGAGAGGTTGTCACAGCCCCGCCCCCAGTCCTGCTGCTGTATAACACTGTATATAGTGACTGATGAGAGGTTGTCACAGCCCCGCCCCCAGTCCTGCTGTATAACACTGTATATAGTGACTGATGAGAGGTTGTCACAGCCCCGCCCCCAGTCCTGCTGCTGTATAACACTGTATATAGTGACTGATGAGAGGTTGTCACAGCCCCGCCCCCAGTCCTGCTGTATAACACTGTATATAGTGACTGATGAGAGGTTGTCACAGCCCCGCCCCCAGTCCTGCTGCTGTATAACACTGTATATAGTGACTGATGAGAGGTTGTCACAGCCCCGCCCCCAGTCCTGCTGTATAACACTGTATATAGTGACTGATGAGAGGTTGTCACAGCCCCGCCCCCAGTCCTGCTGTATAACACTGTATATAGTGACTGATGAGAGGTTGTCACAGCCCCGCCCCCAGTCCTGCTGTATAACACTGTATATAGTGACTGATGAGAGGTTGTCACAGCCCCACCCCCAGTCCTGCTGCTGTATAACACTGTATATAGTGACTGATGAGAGGTTGTCACAGCTCCGCCCCCAGTCCTGCTGTATAACACTGTATATAGTGACTGATGAGAGGTTGTCACAGCCCCGCCCCCAGTCCTGCTGCTGTATAACACTGTATATAGTGACTGATGAGAGGTTGTCACAGCCCCGCCCCCAGTCCTGCTGCTGTATAACACTGTATATAGTGACTGATGAGAGGTTGTCACAGCCCCACCCCCAGTCCTGCTGCTGTATAACACTGTATATAGTGACTGATGAGAGGTTGTCACAGCCCCGCCCCCAGTCCTGCTGTATAACACTGTATATAGTGACTGATGAGAGGTTGTCACAGCCCCGCCCCCAGTCCTGCTGTATAACACTGTATATAGTGACTGATGAGAGGTTGTCACAGCCCCGCCCCCAGTCCTGCTGTATAACACTGTATATAGTGACTGATGAGAGGTTGTCACAGCCCCGCCCCCAGTCCTGCTGTATAACACTGTATATAGTGACTGATAAGAGGTTGTCACAGCCCCGCCCCCAGTCCTGCTGTGTAACACTGTATATAGTGACTGATGGGAGGTTGTCACAGCCCCGCCCCCAGTCCTGCTGTATAACACTGTATATAGTGACTGATGAGAGGTTGTCACAGCCCCGCCCCCAGTCCTGCTGCTGTATAACACTGTATATAGTGACTGATGAGAGGTTGTCACAGCCCCGCCCCCAGTCCTGCTGCTGTATAACACTGTATATAGTGACTGATGAGAGGTTGTCACAGCCCCGCCCCCAGTCCTGCTGTATAACACTGTATATAGTGACTGATGAGAGGTTGTCACAGCTCCGCCCCCAGTCCTGCTGTATAACACTGTATATAGTGACTGATAAGAGGTTGTCACAGCCCCGCCCCCAGTCCTGCTGTATAACACTGTATATAGTGACTGATGAGAGGTTGTCACAGCCCCGCCCCCAGTCCTGCTGTATAACACTGTATATAGTGACTGATGAGAGGTTGTCACAGCCCCGCCCCCAGTCCTGCTGTATAACACTGTATATAGTGACTGATAAGAGGTTGTCACAGCCCCGCCCCCAGTCCTGCTGTATAACACTGTATATAGTGACTGATGAGAGGTTGTCACAGCCCCGCCCCCAGTCCTGCTGTATAACACTGTATATAGTGACTGATGAGAGGTTGTCACAGCCCCGCCCCCAGTCCTGCTGTGTAACACTGTATATAGTGACTGATGAGAGGTTGTCACAGCCCCGCCCCCAGTCCTGCTGTATAACACTGTATACAGTGACTGATGAGAGGTTGTCACAGCCCCGCCCCCAGTCCTGCTGTATAACACTGTATATAGTGACTGATGAGAGGTTGTCACAGCCCCGCCCCCAGTCCTGCTGTATAACACTGTATATAGTGACTGATGAGAGGTTGTCACAGCCCCGCCCCCAGTCCTGCTGTATAACACTGTATATAGTGACTGATGAGAGGTTGTCACAGCCCCGCCCCCAGTCCTGCTGCTGTATAACACTGTATATAGTGACTGCACTCAGTAACACTCCGCCTGTCTCTCCACAGGAAGATCTTACAAAGAAATTGATGCTAAATATAAGTTTCCAAATATCCGACACAAATGGCGACAAGGAGATTGACCTGTCAGAATTTAATATAGCCCTTGATTCCATTATCAACATCATCAAAAGACTTCTCTCCCTTAAGGGCTGAGACGACTTATATTAATGAAAAATTTGTCAATAAAAGTTTTATGTTCATCTGATTCATTTTCCTCAGTGTTTTGCTGCATCCCAAAATATAGGGAAAGTTCAAGGGAGGGGGAAGGGGTCATCAGGGGAGGGGGAGGGGTCATCAGGGGAGGGGGAAGGGTCATCGGGGGAGGGGAGAGGGGTCATCGGGGGAGGGGAGAGGGGTCATCAGGGGAGGGGAGAAGTGTCATCAGTGATTGCATACCTCCCAACTTTTGAAGAACTGAAAGAGGGACAAAATGTGCGGCGCGCGTAGCGCGCTGCTGTAAATTTAGCCCCGCCCACTTTTGTGTTGACTCCGCCCACTCGTTAATTTTTCATGTGCCCGCACACAGTATAATCCTCCTACAGTCACCCGTAAATTATATGTCCCCCCTCTATCTCTCCCCCAGTTTCATATACACCCTTCATCTGCCCCCAGTTTCATGTCCCTCTTCCATCTCTGCCCCCAGATTCATGTCCCACATCTCTGCCCCCAGTGTCATGCCGTCCTCTCCATCTGCCCCCAGATTCACGTTCCACCTCCACATTAAACTTACCTTCTCCTCCGCTCCCTCGCCGCTCTCTGCCCGCCTCTCTCGCTGACACATGCGGCTGAAGGAAGGAGCTGACACAGGTCAGCTCCTCGCTTCGCCGCTGCCCGCCTCTCTCCCTGACACATATGCGGCTGAAGCTGCTCGCTTCGCCGCTGCGTCTCTCTCTCGCTGACACATGCGGCTGAAGCGAGGAGCTGACCTGTGTCAGCTCCTCGCTTCGCCGCTGCCGCCGGCTCCTGGCTTGTACATCTACAAGCCAGGAGCCGGCGGCAGCGGCGAAGCGAGGAGCTGACACAGGTCAGCTCCTCGCTTCAGCCGCATGTGTCAGCGAGAGAGAGACGCAGCGACGAAGCGAGCACGCGAGCAGCTTCAGCCGCATATGTGTCAGGGAGAGAGGCGGGCAGCGAGGAAGCGAGGAGCTGACCTGTGTCAGCTCCTTGCTTCGCCGCGTATGTGCTCAACTCAGATCGGCGTCCTCTGGAAGCCGATCTGAGTTGAAATCGGGACATACCTCCCTCCAACCGGGACCGCGGGACATGTCACCCAAATCGTGACTGTCCCGCGGAAATCGGGACGGTTGGGAGGTATGGTGATTGGGAAAGATCGGATCCCAATTGGCAATGGAGAAAGTTACACGAACGTGATCGGCTGGAAAATGATCGAAAATCAGATTTTAAAAACAATCCTGAAATCTCAAGATCGGCTCAACCCGAATTGTTGGTGAAATGTGATGTCACTGTTGCAGTTTTTCCGCACTCTTTTGAATTGACTGTATGGTATGTTCCGGAGCCAAGGACCATAATGAGCACTGTTAACATCCAAATAACTATTGTAAGGGTTAAAATAAGCTTACTCTTTTATTTAGAGACAAAGTCAGTTGGACAGCAAAACCACAAGTCCCGTCCTCCTCGTGCTCGCGAACTGACACTGATAAAAAAAAAAAAAAAATGGTCTGGGCGCATGTGCATTAGCATGCGGCTTCTACTACGGCTACTGCGCATGCGCCCAGGCCATTTTTTTTTTTTTTTTATCAGTGTCAGTTCGCGAGCACGAGGAGGACGGGACCCGAGGACATCGGAGGAAGAAGAGGCGTGGATGAAGAAGACAGCGCACCCCGAATGCCCGCCCACCGCGCATGATCCGTAAGTAGATCACATTCTTTTTTAGGGTTTTATTTTAAAACTGGGGGGTAGTTTAATATAACATTTACGGTGCCTGAATAGCCTTTTTAAAGGCACGCATATGTGGGGCTCTATCTGCATGATTTTGCTGATAGAGCCCCTTTAAGGCAACCTCAAATATAGTTTAAGAGGTTCTGAACATCTGTGGTAATTAGAAGAGTGGGGTTTGCCATGGAAATATTCAAAAACTGCACAAAAATATGAATATGTAATTTTGATGTCAGTATTGATTAGAGATGAGCGAACACTAAAATGTTCGAGGTTCAAAATTCGATTCGAACAGCCGCTCAATGTTCGTGTGTTTGAACGGGTTTCGAACCCCATTATAGTCTATGGGGAACAGATACTCGTTAAGGGGGAAACCCAAATCCGTGTCTGGAGGGTCACCAAGTCCACTATGACACCACAGGAAATGATGCAACACCTCTGCAATGTAACTGGGACAGCAGGGGGCGCATGTCTGGGGGCATCTAACACACCAAAGACCCTCTATTACCCCCCTATCACAGCCTAACAACTACACACTATACACACTCACTACAACCTCTATCACAGTGGGGGGAAATACCTGGAAACCTTCTTTACTCCCCAAATGGATGGACACAAACCCCAATTTAAGCTCAACAAACAGTAACAACCACCCCTTTAAATCACGTTCCCTATGACAACCACGGATGGAATAGACAATGGGAAATCCAAAAGCCCTCACCCTTAACTGTCATTGTGTATGTGTGTGTGTGTGTGTCTGTGTGATGTGGTAAGACCTTCCAAAATTCACTTTTCTAGCCCTTAACATGAGCCCTTCCAAACAAAGTTACAGGACCTTAAGCTGAGCTACCAGCAGAGATTTTGGCCCTTGGAGTGAGTAGAGCCTTGCACCAGCAGAGATTGAGGCCCGTGGCATGAGTAGAGCCTTCACCAGCAGAGTGTTAGCCCCGGTGGTTCCAGAACCATCACTCTCATTGTGTTGGATTGATGCAGTGGATTAGACTGAGGACCCAGACATGGACCTTCATATTGATTGTGAAATTGATAACATTTTGGCATCAAGTCCTGGGGGTAACTTTGATTTAGAGGACTGCAAAGGGGGAGAATTGGCTGCAGCCACTACTAGCGGTAATGGTCCTCTAATACGGGACTCTACATGACCTCTACAGGGTTCTGATCAGGTGTTAATTGTCCAAACAACATGCTCCAGTACTTTACATGTAGATCAGAAATCACTTTCCCTTCCAACACCAGATTTAACCAAGCTTCACCATCATCATCCTGCTAAGATGGAGCCACTAAAGGAAACCTTGCCTTCAAAGGCCTGTCCTGGAGCTGCGACTGAGCCAAATGTAAACACAGGGTCCTTTTGAAAGGAACAAAATTCACCAGCAGTGTTTTTGGCCCTTAGGGTGAGTTGAGCCTTGCACCAGCGTTTGTCCCGTAACATCAGGCGGGCCCTAAGTTCTGCGCTTTGCACAAAAGTTCCACTTGACCACCGACACGTGGACAAGTGCATGCGGCCAGGGACGCTACATCTCAATCACGGCACACTGGCTGAATATAGTTGAGGCTGGGACCGGGTCGCAAACTGTGGCGGCCTGCCTTGTCTCCCCGCCTAATATTCCTGGCAGGAGTGCTGAAACACCACCCTCCTCCTCCTCTTCCTCCTCCGCCCTTGAATCGACCCCAACTACTGGCGTGGGGAGACGTCAGCAGGCCGCGATGAAGCTCATCAGCTTGGGGGACAGACAGCACAGTGCCTCCGAGGTCAGGGATGCCATCCTGGCTGAGATGGCAATGTGTTTTTCCCTGCTACACCTGGGGCCTGGCATTTTTGTCATGTGTGATAACAGCAGGAACCTGGTAGCGGCTCTGGAGCTTGCCAGCCTCCAACACGTTCCATGCTTGGCCCACGTCTAACTTAGTGGTGCAACGTTTTTTGAAAACATACCCAAATGTACAGAAGCTACTGGTGAAAATGCAGCGCTTGTGCACCCACTTTTGCAAGTGTACAGGAGCCGCCGTTAGCCTCAAAACACTCCAGCAAGGCCTACATCTTCCCGAACACCGGCTGTTGTCCGTCGTCCACACACGCTGAAACCCTACATACCATATCTTGACCAGAGTGTGCGAGCTGCAAAGACCTTTGATGGCGTTCCATCTACAAAACCCAAGGGTTCCTCAAAGTCAGCTCCCTCAGTTTCTGCACCATGAGTTTCCAGGGGTGGCAGAGTTATGGCTAGAGGCAGAGGCATGGATAGGGGTGATGTCTAGGGGCAAAAGCAGTGTGGATGTGGAGGCAAGCTAAGCAGAAAAAACTGGGGGTACAAGCAGAGGCATGGACTGGGGTGAAATCTAGGGGCAAAAGCAGTGTGGATGTGGAGGCAAGCTAAGCAGCAAAAACTGGGGGTACAAGCTGAGGCATGGACTGGGGTGATGTCTAGGGGCAAAAGCAGCGTGGATGTGGAGGCAAGCTAAGCAGGGAAAAAGGTGGCTAGAGGAAAAGGGATGTCCAGAGGCAGAAGACAGCTGCATGACAGAAGCTAGACCTGAGCCAGCAAGGCCCAAGATGCTCTGTTTTCTAGCTTCCTTAGAAAAATTCCCCCATCGAGGCCAGGTTCCTCGCTGGGGGAGATAATTTCTAAATGTATAGGTCGAGGACAAACTGAGTGTGGTTTACACACTTTGCAATGCGACTCCCCATCTCCCAGGCCTTTTATTCCAGGCTAAAGTACAGCGCAACCCACCCACATGCCCAAGGCTTCAACGGCCTCATCTCAAAAATTCTGGCCCAGGAGATGTTGGGGTCCCGGCTTGTGGACACTCTGCCCTTTTTGGGCCTGCTGGCTACTGCGCCACCTCACTGCCGTCCACACCAGCACTTTTCCCCAAACATGAGGCGGTCCCTAAGTTCAGCGCTTTGCCCAAAAGATCCACGTGACCAGCTACGAATGGACAAGTGCATGCGGACAGGGACGCTAACTTTCAATCTTGGCACAGTGGTTGAATGTACTTGAGGCATGGACCGGGTCACAAAATGTGGTGGACTGACTTGTCTCCCCACACAACATTCCTGGGAGGAGGGCTGAAACACCACCCTCCTCCGCCGCCGTTAAGTGGACCCCAGCTACGAGCTGGAAACGCTGCAACACTTTTGTGGGGAGACGTCAGCAGGCCGGGCTGAAGCTCATCAGCTTGGGGGACGGACAGCACACTGCCTCTGAGGTCAGGGATGCCATCCTGGATGAGATGGCAATTTGTTTATCCCCGCTGCCCCTGGGGCCAGGCTTTTTTGTCATGTTGGAGGGCTCTGGAGCTTGCCAGCCTCCAACACGTTCCATGCCTGGCCCACGTGTTTAATGTAGTGGTGCAACGATTTTTAAAATCATACCCCAAATTAGCGGAGCTAAGGGTGAAAGTGCGGCACTTGGACACCCACTTTCCCAAGTCTACAGTACCTGGAGCTAGCCGCAATACACTCCAGCAAGGCCTACATCTGCCTGAAGCACCTGTTGTGCGAGGTCACCACATGCTCAAACCCTAGATACCGTATGTTGAGCAGGGTGTGTGAGCAGCAGAGACCTTTGATGGAGTTCCATCTACAAAACCCAAGGGTTCCTCAAAGTCAGCTCCCTCACTTTCTGCACCATGAGTTTCCAGGGGTGGCAGAGTTATGGCTAGAGGCAGAGGCATGGATAGGGGTGATGTCTAGGGGCAAAAGCAGTGTGGATGTGGAGGCAAGCTAAGCAGCAAAAACTGGGGGTACAAGCTGAGGCATGGACTGGGGTGATGTCTAGGGGCAAAAGCAGTGTGCATGTGGAGGGAAGCTAAATCATCAAAAAAAAAGCTGGGTAAAAGCACAGGCAAAAAATGGGGTGATGTTTAGGGGTGAAAGCATTGTTGATGTGGAGGGAAGCTAAGCAGCAAAAGATGGGGATACAAGCTGAGGCATGGGCTGGGGTGATGTCTAGGGACAAAAGCAGTGTGGATGTGGAGGCAAGCAAAGCAGGGAAAATGGTGGCTAGAGGCAAAGGGATATCCAGAGGCAGCAAAGGCAAAGATGCAAAACTCTCAAGAATTTTCCCTAGGTATGGGACACGTTAATGGCACCCCCTGGGCAAACGACCACCACTCAGGGGCCTAGTGTCACCAGGAGGGACAAGTATAGGTGCATGTTGTGGGAATACCTGGCTGACACCAGCTCTGTCCTCTCTGATCCCTCTGTGCTCTACAGCCTACACTTATTTTCTCATCTTTTTTTCTGTACTACACATCTCTTGTCAACTTCCTTTGGGATCTCAGAAGTGGTGGTCTCAGTGCTGAGAAACACATCTGAGTCCCTCTGGAAATATGCATTAAGAGAACCCTGGAGCAACCAAGTGTAGTCAGCTAGCATAGAGCATAACTAAATGCAGAGAAAGACGTTGTACCATTTCCAGAGATGGTAACTTCAGTGCTGCAGTTGGCAATGGACGGTGTAATGGGATTAGCTGAGGTATCGCTGTCTTGACCACTTTTTGGCACAAAATGAAAGTCCAATCCAGCCAAGTATGGTGCAAGTATATGATGCAAGGACACCTACACACCTATCTCTGACACATTGGGGAGTTCACCCTCATGCGCCCTTTTGGCCTGCACCATCATGCGCCTCTTCCCAGCCACTCCACATCTCCCAAGCTTTTCATTGCAGGCAGAAGTACAGCACAAGCCACCCACATGCCCAAGCCTTTAACGGCCTCATCGATAAACTGCTGGCCCTGGAGATGTTGGTGTTTATGCTTCTGGAGACCCAAGCCTTCCGTCAGCAGATGGCAGCTGGGGCACCTCCCTATGCTGGGCCTAGCCGTTACTACTTCTCTTGGTGTGCTGTCCCTGCCTTGCACCTGCATGTGTCCCATAACATCAGTCGGGCCCAGAGCTCTGCACTTTGCTGCAAGGTCCGCTTGACCACCGACACATGGACAAGCGCCTGTGGTCAGGGATGCTGCTTATCTTTAAGGACAGGCAGGGTGAATGTGGTGGAGTCTGGTCCCGGGGTGCAAACTGGGGTGGCCTATCTCCTCTCCCAGGCCAAAATTCATGGCAGGAGTTATCTGAAAGCCTACGACGCTGCAACCTCCACCCCAGCTACTAGCGGCAAACGCTGTAACACTGGCATGGGGAGATGTCAGCAGGCCGTGCTGAAGCTGATCAGCTTAGGGGACAGACAGCACAGTGCCTCCGAGGTCAGGGATGCAATCCTGGCTGAGATGGCAATGTTTCTTTCCCTGCTACACCTGGGGCCTGGCATTTTTGCGCCTGTGATAATGGCTGGAACCTGGTAGCAGATCTGGAGCTTGCCAGACTCAAACACGGTCCACGCATGGCCCACGTTTTCAACTTGTTGGTGCCATGTTTCTTTGAAACCTACACCATGGTGCCTGATATACAGGTCAAAGTGGGGCCATTTTCGTAAGTGAGAACTAGCCTCTGCTAGGCAGAAAACATTCAGAGCACACTCCTCTCATCTTCGCACCATTGGCTGGCGGAGGAAGACAAGGGGGTTGGAGTGGCATCTGATGTCCCTATCTCACACGAGGCTAGAGGGTGCACTTCAGTGCATCCCATTGCTTCACCACAAATGGTGTGAAGGGGAGAGGAAAATGGAGGATATGGAGAGTGACCCTTACAGTTGGGGCCAGAAAAGGCATGCCAAGTAACACACTGGCACACATGGCTGACTTCATCTTGGGTTGCTTTTCAACACATATTTCACATCATGAAGAACAAATAATACTGGATTTTTACAAGCCTCGAACCCCGGTCTAGGTCTAATGTCTGTTCTCCTTTCTTATATTATGGGAGAGGGAAAAAAAATTACTTCAGTGATACGTTTAGCGTACATAGACTGACTATTAATGTGTATCCCACTTAGTGTTGTTAGGGTTACACACCGTCACAACCTGGCTAAAGCTTCTATAGCTGTTAATAAAGTCAACATAACTTTACAGTATCCAAAAAGACAGCTGGTACCAACAGAGAGCAAGACAAATGTCAACCAAAGCTGTGAGCTCTGAACACCCACAGTGACTTTGGCGTCATCATTATTATAAGGGAGCAGGTGGTAATAAGTAACTTGGCAGTGCCTAAAACCCAAAAAGCTTATACAACTATATTTACATTAAGATACACAAATGAAACTTTTTAGTAGCATGTCATGAGACAAGCTGATAAGATCTTCCTTTGTGCAGTGCTATTTGAAAGTTAAACGCTGCCTTTATTTTAATTCTGGAGAAGGTGCAGACATTAGATTTAGAACATATTGTCTTCATTGTCCAAATCCTCTATATAGGTAATGGGCTTTTCGGGCCGAGCTGTCTGGGAACGAGCTGGTGCAGCACTGACAACCTGGGTGAATATGGCAAGAGCCTGAGATGTAGGGTGAATGAATCCCCAAATTATTTGGGGAATTTCCAATCAGAAACTGGCACTATATGGCAGTGGCAGGACTTGAAGGTATTTATAACCCCAATATATTCTTTGAATTCCCAGTCAGAAACTGGCACTATATGGCAGTAGCAAAAATAGTGGGTGTATATAGCCCCAATTGTATTGCTAGGGGACTTACAGTGTATTTCTGGGGTGAAGGTGGGGGGGCACACCGTTGGAACGGGGATCGGGGGTATATATATAGGGTATACGGGAATACACTGTCAGTGTATTCCATTCAGGATGCTGGGAAAGCTGGGTTGCGGCGATTGAGCCCATCAGTGCCACGTTACACTGACAAGCTTCTCCCTGGAATTTAGCTCTTATAAGAGCTGTTGGTTGTCTTCTCCTTCCTATCCTAGCCTGTCCCTGCCTACCCAGAATCTAAGCCCTAGCTAGCTGGACAGAAACCTCCGTCCTCGGTGAATTGCAAGCTCAGAATGACGCGAACCTGGGCGGCGCTGTTCTTTTAAATTAGAGGTCACATGTTTTCGGCAGCCAATGGGTTTTGCCTACTTTTTTCAACGTCACCGGTGTCGTAGTTCCTGTCCCACCTACCCTGCGCTGTTATTGGAGCAAAAAAGGCGCCAGGGAAGGTGAGAGGGGAATCGAGTAATGGCGCACTTTACCACGCGGTGTTCGATTCGATTCGAACATGCCGAACAGCCTAATATCCGATCGAACATGAGTTCGATAGAACACTGTTCGCTCATCTCTAATAAACAACACAGTGTATAGTATTATTTATATAGAGGACACAGTGTATAGTATTATTTATATAGGGAACACAGTGTATAGTATTATTTATATAGAGAACACAGTGTATAGTATTATTTATATAGAATACACAGTGTAAAGGATTATTTATATTGAATACACAGTGTAGAGTATTATTTATATAGAATACACAGTGTATTGTATTATTTATATAGAGGACACAGTGTATAGTATTATTTATATAGAGAACACAGTGTATAGTATTATTTATATAGCATACACAGTGTAAAGGATTATTTATATAGAATACACAGTGTATTGTATTATTTATATAGAATGCACAGAGTATAGTATTATTTATATAGAGGACACCGCGTATAGTATTATTTATATAGAGGACACAGTGTATAGTATTATTTATATAGCATACACAGTGTATAGTATTATTTATTTACAATACACAGTGTATAGTATTAATTAGATAGAATACACAGTGTATAACATTACTTATATAGAGGACACAGCGTATAGTTTTATTTATATTGAATACACATTGTATAGTATTATTTATATAAAGAACGCAGTGTATTGTACTATTTATATAGAAAACACAGTTTATAATATCATTTATATAGAAAACACAGTGTATAGTATTATTTATATAGAGGACAAAGTGTATAGTATTTTTATAGAATACACAGTGTATTGTATTATTTATATAGAAAAAAACAGTTTATAATATTATTTATATAGAAAACACAGTGTATAGTATTATTTTTATAGAGGACACAGTGTATAGTATCATTTATATAGAGGACACAGTGTATAGTATTATTTATATAGAATACATAGTGTATAGTATAATTTATATAAAGACCACAGTGTATAGTATTATTTATATATATAACACAGTATATAGTATTATTTATATAGAAAACACAGTGTATAGTATTATTTATATAGAGAACACAGTGTATAGTATTATTTATATAGAGGACACAGTACATAGTATTACTTTTATAGAGGACACAGTGTATAGTATTATTTATATAGAATACACAGTGTATTTAATTATTTATATAGAATACACAGTGTACTGTATTATTTATATAGAATACACAGTGTACTGTATTATTTATATAAAATACACAGTGTATAGTATTATTTATATAGAATACACAGTGTATTTAATTATTTATATAGAATACACAGTGTACTGTATTATTTATATAGAATACACAGTGTACTGTATTATTTATATAAAATACACAGTGTATAGTATTATTTATATAGAGAACACAGTGTATAGTATTATTTATATAGAGTATACAGTGTATTGTATTATTTATATAGAGGACACAGTTTATAGTATTATTTATATAGAGGACACAGTGTATAGTATTATTTATATAGAATACACAGTGTATAGTATTATTTATATAGAATACACAGTGTAGAATATTATTTATATAGAGGACACAGTGTATAGTATTATTTATATAGAATACACAGTGTATAGTATTATTTATATAGAATACACAGTGTAGAATATTATTTATATAGAGGACACAGTGTATAGTATTATTTATATAGAATACACAGTGTATAGTATCATTTATATAGAGAACACAGTGTATAGTATTATTTATATAAAATTCACAGTAGATAGTATTATTTATATGGAGAACACAGTGTATAGTATTATTTATATAGAGGACACAGTGTATAGTATTATTTATATAGAGAACACAGTGTATAGTATTATTTATATAGAGGACACAGTGTATAGTATTATTTATATAGAATACACAGTGTGTAGTATCCTATTAATATTATAAATGTGAAAGTTTGTGAGTTTGGATGTTTGTGAGTTTGCATGTTCGGATGTTTGTTCCTCAATCACGGAAAAACCGCTCGACCGATTTGGCTGAAATTTTCCACAAACATAGTTAATACACCCGATTGCGCAATAGGCTACTTTTCGTCACAATAGCGCACATACGTTTGTGCCAGGACCCCCACAAACCCCAAACTCACACCACCATCTCTGCAATCTCACACACTTTGGACCATAGCAAGTCACAAAATTCCTATTGCCCTCTGCAGCCTCGCCCCTAAATCCACACAATCTCATATACATATACTTTACCACTTTGCCCCTCACCTTAACGATACTCCAGGAGGCTCTTTAACACTCCGGAGCAGCCATGTTTGCCGACCCCCACCGCTCTGACAATCCGCGACACCGCCCACACATGTCAATACCCCTAGGCGGTCTAATAAATGCAAAAAAAAGTTAAAAAAAAAGTTAAAAAAAATATAAAAACAAATAAAAAGGATTAAAAATTCAAATCACCCCCCTTTCCCTAGAACACATATAAAAGTAGTTAAAAACTGGGAAACACATACATGTTAGGTATCCCCACGTCCGAAATCGCCCGCTCTACAAAGATATACAAATATTTTTCCTGTTCGGTAAACGCCGTAGCGGGAAAAATAGTCAAAAGTGCCAAACCGCCGTTTTTTCACTGTTTTGATTCTGATAAAAATTTGAATAAAAAGTGATCAAAGCAATAACATTTCCCAAAAATGGTAGAACTACAAAGTACACCCGGTCCCGCAAAAAAAGACGCCCTATGCATCCCCGTACACGGACGTATAAATAAGTTACGGCTGTCGGAATATGGCGACTTTTCAAAAAAAAAATTTTTAACATAGTTTTGGATTTTTTTAAGGGGTCAAAATGTAAATAAAACCATATAAATTTCGTATCCCCAGAATCGTAACGAAACACAGAATACAGGGGACATGTCATTTTGGCTGCACAGTGAACGCTGTAAAACCAAAGCCCGTAAGAAAGTCGCAGAAATGCATTTTTTCATCAAATCCACCCCTTTCAGAATTTCTTCCCTGCTTTCCAGTACATTATATAGAATAAATAATGGTGCCAGCATGAAGAAAAATTTGTCCCAGAAAAATTAAGACCTCATATGGCTCTGGGAGCGGAGAAATAAAAAAGTTATGGGGTTTAGAAGGAGGGGAGTCAAAAACTTAAAACCAAAATCACAAAAATGCCATCGGCGGGAAAGGGTTAACTTCAAATCCCTCTGTCCCAAAGTCACTATGTAAAGTTTCTCACAACACCGTATATATAGCAGCTCAAATACAAAGTAACTGCAACACAAAAGTCTCACGTATTCTCTGAATTATAGCAAAAACAAGATACAAAGTTACATTTCATATCCCAGACCTTATACACAGTACGAAAACCTTACCCACACCTGTATATACCCACTGCTACAATCACCGCAGACCAAGTCGCGGGTACCAGCTAGTATTTATATAGAGAACACAGTGTATAGTATTATTTATATAGAAAACACACTGAATAGTATTAATTATATAGAATACACAGTGTATAGTATTATTTATATAGAGAACACAGTGTATAGTATTATTTATATAGAATACACAGTGTATAGAATTATTTATATAGAGAACACAGTGTATAGTATTATTTATATAGAATACACAGTGTATAGTTTGATTTATATAGAAAACACAGTGTATAGTATTAATTATATAGAGAACACAGTGTATAGTATTATTTATATAGAGAACACAGTGTATAGTATTATTTATATAGAATACACAGTGTATAGTATTATTTGTATAGAATACACAGTGTATAATATTATTTAAATAGAAAACACAGTGTATAGTATTATTTATATAGGATACACAGTGCATAGTATTATTTATATAGAGAACACAGTGTATAGTATTATTTAAATAGAAAACACAGTGTATAGTATTATTTAAATAGAATACACAGTGTATAGTATTATTTATACTGAGGACACAGTGTACAGTATTAATTATATAGAGAACACGGTGCATAGTATTATTTATATAGAGAACACAGTGTAAAGTATTATTTAAATGGAGAACACAGTGTAAAGTATTATTTATGTAGAATACATAGTGTATAGTATTATTCAAAAAGAATACACAGTGTATAGTATCATTTATATAGAAAACACAGTGTATAGAATTATTTATATAGAGAACACAGTGTATACTATTATTTATATAGAATAAACAGTGTATAGTATTATTTAAATAGAAAACACAGTGTATAGTATTATTTAAATAAAATACACAGTTTATAGTATTATTTAAATAGAAAACACAGTGTATAGTATTATTTATATAGAGGACACAGTGTACAGTATTAATTATATAGATAACACAGTGTATAGTATTATTTATATAGAATACACAGTGTATAGTATTATTTAAATTGAATACACAGTGTATAGTATTATTTAAATAGAAAACACAGTGTATAGTATTATGTATATAGAGAACACAGTGTATAGTATTATTTATATAGAATACACAGTGTATAGTATTATTTAAATAGAATACACAGTGTGTAGTATTATTTATATAGAGAACACAGTGTATAGTATTATTTAAATACAGAACACAGTGTATAGTATTATTTAAATATAAAAAAACAGTGTATAGTATTATTCAAAAAGAATACACAGTGTATAGTATCATTTATATAGAAAACACAGTGTATAGAATTATTTATATAGAGAACACAGTGTATAGTATTATTTATATAGAATACACAGTGTATAGTATTATTTAAATAGAATACACAGTTTATAGTATTATTTAAATAGAAAACACAGTGTATAGTATTATTTAAATAGAATACACAGTGTATAGTATTATTTATATAGAGGACACAGTGTACAGTATTAATTATATAGATAACACAGTGTATAGTATTATTTATATAGAATACACAGTGTATAGTATTATTTAAATAGAATACACAGTGTATAGTATTATTCAAAAAGAATACACAGTGTATAGTATTATTTAAATAGAATACACAGTGTATAGTATTATTTATATAGAGGACACAGTGTACAGTATTAATTATATAGATAACACAGTGTATAGTATTATTTATATAGAATACACAGTGTATAGTATTATTTAAATAGAATACACAGTGTATAGTATTATTCAAAAAGAATACACAGTGTATAGTATTATTTAAATAGAGAACACAGTGTATAGTATTTTTTATACAGAATACACAGTGCATATTATTATTTAAATAGAGAACACAGTGTATAGTATTATTTATATAGAATACACAGTGTATAGTATTATTTAAATAGAATACACAGTGTGTAGTATTATTCAAAAAGAATACACAGTGTGTAGTATTATTCAAAAAGAATACACAGTGTATAGTATCATTTATATAGAAAACATAGTGTATAGTATTATTTAAATAGAATACACAGTGTATAGTATTATTTATATAGAGAACACAGTGTATAGTTTGATGTATATAGAAAACGCATTGTATAGTATTAATGATATAGAGCACACAGTGTATAGTATTATTTAAATAGAGAACACAGTGCATAGAATTATTTAAATAAAATACACAGTTTATAGTATTATTTAAATAAAAAACATAGTGTATAGTATTATTTACATAGAATACAGTGTATAGTATTATTTAAATAGAAAACACAGTGTATAGTATTATTTATATAGAGGACACAGTGTACAGTATTAATTATATAGATAACACAGTGTATAGTATTATTTATATAGAATACACAGTGTATAGTATTATTTAAAAAGAATACACAGTGTATAGTATTATTTAAATAAAAAACATAGTGTATAGTATTATTTAAATAGAATACAGTGTATAGTATTATTTATATAGAGAACACAGTGTATAGTATTATTTAAATAAAAAACATAGTGTATAGTATTATTTAAATAGAATACAGTGTATAGTATTATTTATATAGAAAACGCATTGTATAGTATTAATTATATAGAGAACACAGTGTATAGTATTATTTATATAGAATACACAGTGTATAGTATTATTTAAATAGAGAACACAGTGTATAGTATTATTTATATAGAATACACAGTGTATAGAATTATTTATATAGAATACACAGTGTATAGTATTATTTAAATAGAATTCACAGTGTATAGTATTAATTATATAGACAACACAGTGTATAATATTATTTATATAGAATACACAGTGTATAGTATTATTTATATAGAATACACAGTGTATAGTATTATTTAAATAGAATACACAGTGTATAGTATTATTTAAATAGAATACACAGTGTGTAGTATTATTCAAAAAGAATACACAGTGTATAGTATCATTTATATAGAAAACACAGTGTATAGTATTATTTATATAGAGAACACAGTGTATAGTATTATTTATATAGAATACACAGTGTATAGTATTATTTAAATAGAGAACACAGTGTATAGTATTATTTAAATAGAATACACAGTGTATAGTATTATTCAAAAAGAATACACAGTGTATAGTATCATTTTTTTTGAAAACATAGTGTATAGTATTATTTAAATAGAATACACAGTGTATAGTATTATTTATATAGAATACACAGTGCATAGTATTATTTAAATAGAGAACACAGTGTATAGTATTATTTATATAGAATACACAGTGTATAGTATTATTTAAATAGAATACAAAGTGTGTAGTATTATTCAAAAAGAATACACAGTGTATAGTATCATTTATATAGAAAACATAGTGTATAGTATTATTTATATAGAGAACACAGTGTATAGTTTGATTTATATAGAAAACACAGTGTATAGTATTAATTATATAGAGAACACAGTGTATAGTATTATTTATATAGAGAACACAGTGTATAGTTTGATTTATATAGAAAACACAGTGTATAGTATTAATTATATAGAGAACACAGTGTATAGTATTATTTATATAGAGAACACAGTGTATAGTTTGATTTATATAGAAAACACAGTGTATAGTATTAATTATATAGAGAACACAGTGTATAGTATTATTTATATAGAATACACAGTGTATAGTATTATTTAAATATAAAACACAGTGTATAGTATTATTTATATAGAATACACAGTGCATAGTATTATTTAAATAGAGAACACAGTGTATAGAATTATTTATATAGAATACACAGTGTATAGTATTATTTACATAGAATACACAGTGTATAGTATTATTTAAATAGAATACACAGTGTATAGTATTATTTAAATAGAAAACACAGTGTATAGTATTATTTATATAGAAAACATAGTGTATAGTATTATTTAAATAGAATACACAGTGTATAGTATTATTTATATAGAGAACACAGTGTATAGTATTATTTATATAGAAAACACTGTGCATAGTATTATTTAATTAGAAAACACAGTGTATCGTATTATTTATATAGAATACACAGTGTATAGTATTATTTAAATAGAATACACAGTTTATAGTATTATTTAAATAGAAAAAACAGTGTATAGTATTATTTAAATAGAATACACAGTGTATAGTATTATTTATATTGAGGACACAGTGTACAGTATTAATTATATAGAGAACACGGTGTATAGTATTATTTATATAGAGAACACAGTGTATAGTATTATATATTTAGAATACACAGTGTATAGTATTATTTAAATATAAAAAACAGTGTATAGTATTATTTATATAGAATACACAGTGTATAGTATTATTTAAATAGAATACACAGTGTATAGTATTACTCAAAAAGAATACACAGTCTATAGTATCATTTATATAGAAAACACAGTGTATAGTATTATTTATATAGAGAACACAGTGTATAGTATTATTTAAATAGAATACACAGTGTATAGTATTATTTAAATAGAATACACAGTGTATAGTATTATTTATATAGAGAACACACTGTATAGTATTAAATACATAGAGAACACAGTGTATAGTATTATTTATATAGAATACACAGTGTGTAGTATTATTTATATAGAGAACACAGTGTATAGTATTATTTATATAGAGAACACAGTGTATAGTATTATTTAAATAGAGAACAGAGTGTATAGTATTATTTATATAGATTACACAGTGCATAGTATTATTTAAATAGAGAACACAGTGTATAGTATTATTTAAGTAGAATTCACAGTGTATAGTATTATTTATATAGAGAACACAGTGTATAGTATTATTTAAATAGAATACACAGTGTATAGTATTATTTAAAAAGAATACACAGTGTATAGTATTATTTATATAGAAAACACACTGCATAGTATTAATTATATAGAGAACACAGTGTATAGTATTATTTATATAGAATACACAGTGTATAGTATTATTTAAATAGAATTCACAGTGTAAAGTATTATTTATATAGAAAACACACTGCATAGTATTAATTATATAGAGAACACAGTGAATAATATTATTTATATAGAATACACAGTGTATAGTATTATTTATATAGAGAACACAGTGTATAGTATTATTTATATAGAAAACACACTGAATAGTATTAATTATATAGAAAACACAGTGTATTGTATTATTTATATAGAATACACAGTGTATAGTATTATTTAAATAGAATACACATTGTATAGTATTATTTAAATAGAGAACACAGTGTATAGTATTATTTATGTAGAATACACAGTGCATAGTATTATTTAAATAGAGTACACAGTGTATAGTATTATTTATATAGAATACACAGTGCATAGAATTATTTAAATAGAGAACACAGTGTATAGTATTATTTATATAGAATACACAGAATGTAGTATTATTTAAATAGAATACACAGTGTATAGTATTATTTAAATAGAATACACAGTGTATAGTATTATTTATATAGAAAACACACTGTATAGTATTAATTATATAGAGAACACAGTGTATAGTCTTATTTATATAGAATACACAGTGTGCAGTATTATTTATATAGAGAACACAGTGTATAGTATTATTTATATAGAATACACAGTGTATAGTATTATTTAAATAGAATACACAGTGTGTAGTATTATTTATATAGAGAACACAGTGTATAGTATTATTTATATAGAGAACACAGTGTATAGTATTATTTAAATAGAGAACAGAGTGTATAGTATTATTTATATAGAGAACACAGTGTATAGTATTATTTATATAGAGAACACAGTGTATAGTATTATTTAAATAGAGAACAGAGTGTATAGTATTATTTATATAGAGAACACAGTGTATAGTATTATTTAAATAGAATTCACAGTGTATAGTATTATTTATATAGAGAACACAGTGTATAGTATTATTTAAATAGAATACACAGTGTATAGAATTATTTAAATAGAATACACAGTGTATAGTATTATTTAAATAGAAAACACACTGTATAGTATTAATTATATAGAGAACACAGTGTATAGTATTATTTATATAGAATACACAGTGCATAGTATTATTTAAATAGAGAACACAGTGTATAGTATTATTTATATAGAATACACAGTGCATAGTATTATTTAAATAGAGAACACAGTGTATAGTATTATTTATATAGAATACACAGTGTATAGTATTATTTAAATAGAATACACAGTGTATAGTATTATTTATATAGAGGACACAGTGTACAGTATTAATTATATAGAGAACACAGTGTATAGTATTATTTATATAGAGAACACAGTGTATAGTATTATTTATATAGAATACACAGTGTATAGTATTATTTAAATAGAATACACAGTGTATAGTATTATTTATATAGAAAACACAATGTATAGTATTAATTATATAGAGAACACAGTGTATAGTATTATTTATATAGAATACACAGTGTATAGTATTATTTAAATAGAAAACACACTGTATAGTATTAATTATATAGAGAACACAGTGTATAGTATTATTTATATAGAATACACAGTGTGTAGTATTATTTATATAGAGAACACAGTGTATAGTATTATTTAAATAGAATACACAGTGTATAGAATTATTTAAATAGAATACACAGTGTATAGTATTATTTAAATAAAAAACACACTGTATAGTATTAATTATATAGAGAACACAGTGTATAGTATTATTTATATAGAATACACAGTGCATAGTATTATTTAAATAGAGAACACAGTGTATAGTATTATTTATATAGAATACACAGTGTATAGTATTATTTAAATAGAGAACACAGTGTATAGTATTATTTATATAGAATACACAGTGCATAGTATTATTTAAATAGAGAACACAGTGTATAGTATTATTTATATAGAATACACAGTGTATAGTATTATTTAAATAGAATACACAGTGTATAGTATTATTTAAATAGAATACACAGTGTATAGTATTATTTATATTGAGGACACAGTGTACAGTATTAATTATATAGAGAACACGGTGTATAGTATTATTTATATAGAGAACACAGTGTATAGTATTATTTATTTAGAATACACAGTGTATAGTATTATTTAAATAGAGAACACAGTTTATAGTATTATTTATGTAGAATACACAGTGCATAGTATTATTTAAATATAAAAAACAGTGTATAGTATTATTTATATAGAATACACAGTGTATAGTATTATTTAAATAGAATACACAGTGTATAGTATTATTCAAAAAGAATACACAGTCTATAGTATCATTTATATAGAAAACACAGTGTATAGTATTATTTATATAGAGAACACAGTGTATAGTATTATTTAAATAGAATACACAGTGTATAGTATTATTTAAATAGAATACACAGTGTATAGTATTATTTATATAGAAAACACACTGTATAGTATTAAATACATAGAGAACACAGTGTATAGTATTATTTATATAGAATACACAGTGTGTAGTATTATTTATATAGAGAACACAGTGTATAGTATTATTTATATAGAGAACACAGTGTATAGTATTATTTAAATAGAGAACAGAGTGTATAGTATTATTTATATAGATTACACAGTGCATAGTATTATTTAAATAGAGAACACAGTGTATAGTATTATTTAAATAGAAATCACAGTGTATAGTATTATTTATATAGAGAACACAGTGTATAATATTATTTATATAGAATACACAGTGTATAGTATTATTTATATAGAGAACACAGTGTATAGTATTATTTATATAGAAAACACACTGAATAGTATTAATTATATAGAAAACACAGTGTATAGTATTATTTATATAGAATACACAGTGTATAATATTATTTAAATAGAATACACATTGTATAGTATTATTTAAATAGAGAACACAGTGTATAGTATTATTTATATAGAATACACAGTGCATAGTATTATTTAAATAGAGTACACAGTGTATAGTATTATTTATATAGAATACACAGTGCATAGAATTATTTAAATAGAGAACACAGTGTATAGTATTATTTATATAGAATACACAGTGTGTAGTATTATTTATATAGAGAACACAGTGTATAGTATTATTTATATAGACAACACAGTGTATTGTATTATTTATAGAATACACAGTGTATAGTATTGTTTAAATAGAGAACACAGTGTATAGTATTATTTATATAGAGAACACAGTGTATACTATTATTTAAATAGAATACACAGTGCATAGTATTATTTAAATAGAATACACAGTGTATAGTATTATTTATATAGAAAACACACTGTATAGTATTAATTATATAGAGAACACAGTGTATAGTATTATTTATATAGAATACACAATGTATAGTATTATTTAAATAGAATACACAGTGTGTAGTATTATTTATATAGAGAACACAGTGTATAGTATTATTTATATAGAGAACACAGTGTATAGTATTATTTAAATAGAGAACAGAGTGTATAGTATTATTTATATAGAGAACACAGTGTATAGTATTATTTAAATAGAATTCACAGTGTATAGTATTATTTATATAGAGAACACAGTGTATAGTATTATTTAAATAGAAAACACACTGTATAGTATTAATTATATAGAGAACACAGTGTATAGTATTATTTATATAGAATACACAGTGCATAGTATTATTTAAATAGAGAACACAGTGTATAGTATTATTTATATAGAATACACAGTATATAGTATTATTTAAATAGAATACACAGTGTATAGTATTATTTATATAGAATACACAGTATATAGTATTATTTAAATAGAATACACAGTGTATAGTATTATTTATATAGAAAACACACTGCATAGTATTAATTATATAGAGAACACAGTGTATAGTATTATTTATATAGAATACACAGTGTATAGTATTATTTAAATAGAATTCACAGTGTATAGTATTAATTATATAGAGAACACAGTGTATAATATTATTTATATAGAATACACAGTGTATAGTATTATTTATATAGAGAACACAGTGTATAGTATTATTTATATAGAAAACACACTGAATAGTATTAATTATATAGAAAACACAGTGTATAGTATTATTTATATAGAATTCACAGTGTATAATATTATTTAAATAGAATACACATTGTATAGTATTATTTAAATAGAGAACACAGTGTATAGTATTATTTATATAGAATACACAGTGTATAGTATTATTTAAATAGAATACACATTGTATAGTATTATTTAAATAGAGAACACAGTGTATAGTATTATTTATATAGAATACACAGTGCATAGTATTATTTAAATAGAGTACACAGTGTATAGTATTATTTATATAGAATACACAGTGCATAGAATTATTTAAATAAAGAACACAGTGTATAGTATTATTTATATAGAATACACAGTGTGTAGTATTATTTATATAGAGAACACAGTGTATAGTATTATTTATATAGACAACACAGTGTATTGTATTATTTATAGAATACACAGTGTATAGTATTGTTTAAATAGAGAACACAGTGTATAATATTATTTATATAGAGAACACAGTGTATACTATTATTTAAATAGAATACACAGTGTATAGTATTATTTAAATAGAATACACAGTGTATAGTATTATTTATATAGAAAACACACTGTATAGTATTAATTATATAGAGAACATAGTGTATAGTCTTATTTATATAGAATACACAGTGTGTAGTATTATTTATATAGAGAACACAGTGTATAGTATTATTTATATAGACAACACAGTGTATTGTATTATTTATAGAATACACAGTGTATAGTATTGTTTAAATAGAGAACACAGTGTATAGTATTATTTATATAGAGAACACAGTGTATACTATTATTTAAATAGAATACACAGTGTATAGTATTATTTAAATAGAATACACAGTGTATAGTATTATTTATATAGAAAACACACTGTATAGTATTAATTATATAGAGAACATAGTGTATAGTCTTATTTATATAGAATACACAGTGTGTAGTATTATTTATATAGAGAACACAGTGTATAGTATTATTTATATAGAATACACAGTGTATAGTATTATTTATATAGAGAACACAGTGTATAGTATTATTTATATAGAGAACACAGTGTATAGTATTATTTAAATAGAGAACAGAGTGTATAGTATTATTTATATAGAGAACACAGTGTATAGTATTATTTAAATAGAATTCACAGTGTATAGTATTATTTATATAGAAAACACACTGTATAGTATTAATTATATAGAGAACACAGTGTATAGTATTATTTAAATTGAATTCACAGTGTATAGTATTATTTATATAGAGAACACAGTGTATAGTATTATTTAAATAGAATACACAGTGTATAGAATTATTTAAATAGAATACACAGTGTATAGTATTATTTAAATAGAGAACACAGTGTATAGGATTATTTATATAGAAAACACAATGTATAGCATTAATTATATAGAGAACACAGTGTATAGTATTATTTATATAGAGAACACTGTGTATAGTATTATTTAAATAGAATACACAGTGTATAGAATTATTTAAATAGAATACACAGTGTATAGTATTATTTATATAGAAAACACACTGTATAGTATTAATTATATAGAGAACACAGTGTATAGTATTATTTAAATTGAATTCACAGTGTATAGTATTATTTATATAGAGAACACAGTGTATAGTATTATTTAAATAGAATACACAGTGTATAGTATTATTTATATAGAATACACAGTGTATAGAATTATTTATATAGAATACACAGTGTATAGTATTATTTAAATAGAATACACAGTGTATAGTATTATTTATATAGAAAACACACTGTATAGTATTAATTATATAGAGAACACAGTGTATAGTATTATTTAAATAGAATACACAGTGTATAGTATTATTTAAATAGAAAACACACTGTATAGTATTAATTATATAGAGAACACAGTGTATAGTATTATTTATATAGAATACACAGTGCATAGTATTATTTAAATAGAGAACACAGTGTATAGTATTATTTATATAGAATACACAGTGTATAGTATTATTTAAATAGAATACACAGTGTATAGTATTATTTATATAGAAAACACACTGCATAGTATTAATTATATAGAGAACACAGTGTATTATATTATTTATATAGAATACACAGTGTATAGTATTATTTAAATAGAATTCACAGTGTATAGTATTAATTATATAGAGAACACAGTGTATAATATTATTTATATTGAATACACAGTGTATAGTATTATTTATATAGAGAACACAGTGTATAGTATTATTTATATAGAAAACACACTGAGTAGTATTAATTATATAGAAAACACAGTGTATAGTATTATTTATATAGAATACACAGTGTATAGTATTATTTAAATAGAATACACAGTGTATAGTATTATTTACATAGAATACACAGTGTATAGTATTATTTATATAGAAAACACACTGTATAGTATTAATTATATAGAGAACACAGTGTATAGTCTTATTTATATAGAATACACAGTGTGTAGTATTATTTATATAGAGAACACAGTGTATTGTATTATTTATATAGAATACACAGTGTATAGTATTATTTAAATAGAATACACAGTGTGTAGTATTATTTATATAGAGAACACAGTGTATAGTATTATTTATATAGAGATCACAGTGTATAGTATTATTTAAATAGAGAACAGAGTGTATAGTATTATTTATATAGAGAACACAGTGTATAGTATTATTTAAATAGAATTCACAGTGTATAGTATTAATTATATAGAGAACACAGTGTATAGTATTATTTATATAGAATACACAGTGCATAGTATTATTTAAATAGAGAACACAGTGTATAGTATTATTTAAATAGAAAACACACTGTATAGTATTAATTATATAGAGAACACAGTGTATAGTATTATTTATATAGAATACACAGTGCATAGTATTATTTAAATAGAGAACACAGTGTATAGTATTATTTATATAGAATACACAGTGCATAGTATTATTTAAATAGAGAACACAGTGTATAGTATTATTTATATAGAATACACAGTGTATAGTATTATTTAAATAGAATACACAGTGTATAGTATTATTTATATAGAGGACACAGTGTACAGTATTAATTATATAGAGAACACAGTGTATAGTATTATTTACATAGAGAACACAGTGTATTGTATTATTTATATAGAGAACACAATGTATAGTATTATTTAAATAGAATACACAGTGTATAGTATTATTTAAATAGAAAACACACTGTATAGTATTAATTATATAGAGAACACAGTGTATAGTATTTTTTATATAGAATACACAGTGTGTAGTATTATTTAAATAGAAAACACACTGTATAGTATTAATTATATAGAGAACACAGTGTATAGTATTATTTATATAGAATACACAGTGTGTAGTATTATTTATATAGAGAACACAGTGTATAGTATTATTTATATAGAATACACAGAGTATAGTATTATTTAAATAGAATACACAGTGTGTACTATTATTTATATAGAGAACACAGTGTATAGTATTATTTATACAGAATACACAGTGTATAGTATTATTTAAATAGAGAACACAGTGTATAGTATTATTTATATAGAGAACACAGTGTATAGTATTATTTAAATACAGAACACAGTGTATAGTATTATTTATATAGAATACACAGTGCATAGTATTATTTAAATAGAGAACACAGTGTATAGTATTATTTATATAGAATACACAGTGTATAGTATTATTTATATAGAGGACACAGTGTACAGTATTAATTATATAGAGAACACAGTGTATAGTATTATTTATATAGAGAACACAGTGTATTGTATTATTTATATAGAATACACAGTGTATAGTATTATTTAAATAGAATTCACAGTGTATAGTATTATTTATATAGAGAACACAGTGTATAGTATTATTTAAATAGAATACACAGTGTATAGTATTATTTAAATAGAATACACAGTGTATAGTATTATTTATATAGAAAACACAATGTATAGTATTAATTATATAGAGAACACAGTGTATATTATTATTTATATAGAAAACACACTGTATAGTATTAATTATATAGAGAACACAGTGTATAGTCTTATTTATATAGAATACACAGTGTGTAGTATTATTTATATAGAGAACACAGTGTATAGTATTATTTATATAGAATACACAGTGTATAGTATTATTTAAATAGAATACACAGTGTGTAGTATTATTTATATAGAGAACACAGTGTATAGTATTATTTATATAGAGAACAGAGTGTATAGTATTATTTATATAGAGAACACAGTGTATAGTATTATTTAAATAGAATTCACAGTGTATAGTATTATTCATATAGAGAACACAGTGTATAGTATTATTTAAATAGAATACACAGTGTATAGTATTATTTGAATAGAAAACACACTGTATAGTATTAATTATATAGAGAACACAGTGTATAGTATTATTTATATAGAATACACAGTGCATAGTATTATTTAAATAGAGAACACAGTGTATAGTATTATTTATATAGAATACACAGTGTATAGTATTATTTAAATAGAATACACAGTGTATAGTATTATTTATATAGAGGACACAGTGTATTGTATTATTTATATAGAGAACACCGTGTATAGTATTATTTAAATAGAATTCACAGTGTATAGTATTATTTAAATAGAATACACAGTGTATAGTATTATTTATATAGAAAACACAATGTATAGTATTAATTATATAGAGAACACAGTGTATAGTATTATTTATATAGTATACACAGTGTATAGTATTATTTAAATAGAAAACACACTGTATAGTATTAATTATATAGAGAACACAGTGTATAGTATTATTTATATAGAATACACAGTGTGTAGTATTATTTATATAAAGAACACAGTGTATAGTATTATTTATATAGAATACACAGTGTATAGTATTATTTAAATAGAATACACAGTGTGTACTATTATTTATATTGAGAACACAGTGTATAGTATTATTTATACAGAATACACAGTGTATAGTATTATTTAAATAGAATACACAGTGTGTAGTATTATTTATATAGAGAACACAGTGTATAGTATTATTTATATAGAGAACACAGTGTATAGTATTATTTAAATACAGAACACAGTGTATAGTATTATTTATATAGAATACACAGTGCATAGTATTATTTAAATATAAAAAACAGTGTATAGTATTATTCAAAAAGAATACACAGTGTATAGTATCATTTATATAGAAAACACAGTGTATAGAATTATTTATATAGAGAACACAGTGTATAGTATTATTTATATAGAATACACAGTGTATAGTATTATTTAAATAGAATACACAGTTTATAGTATTATTTAAATAGAAAACACAGTGTATAGTATTATTTAAATAGAGTACACAGTGTATAGTATTATTTATAAAGAGGACACAGTGTACAGTATTAATTATATAGATAACACAGTGTATAGTATTATTTATATAGAATACACAGTGTATAGTATTATTTAAATAGAATACACAGTGTATAGTATTATTCAAAAAGAATACACAGTGTATAGTATTATTTAAATAGAGAACACAGTGTATAGTATTATTTATATAGAATACACAGTGTATAGTATTATTTATATAGAATACACAGTGCATATTATTATTTAAATAGAGAACACAGTGTATAGTATTATTTATATAGAATACACAGTGTATAGTATTATTTAAATAGAATACACAGTGTGTAGTATTATTCAAAAAGAATACACAGTGTATAGTATCATTTATATAGAAAGCATAGTGTATAATATTATTTAAATAGAATACACAGTGTATAGTATTATTTATATAGAGAACACAGTGTATAGTATTAATTATATAGAGAACACAGTGTATAATATTATTTATATAGAATACACAGTGTATAATATTATTTATATAGAATACACGGTGTATAGTATCATTTAAATAGAATACACAGTGTATAGTATTATTTAAATAGAATACACAGTGTATAGCATTATTTATATAGAAAACACAGTGTATAGTATTATTTATATAGAAAACACACTTTATAGTAATAATTATATAGAGAACACAGTGTATAGTATTATTTATATAGAATAAACAGTGTATAATATTATTTAAATAGAATACACATTGTATAGTATTATTTAAATAGAGAACACAGTGTATAGTATTATTTATATAGAATACACAGTGCATAGTATTATTTAAATAGAGAACACAGTGTATAGTATTATTTATATAGAATACACAGTGCATAGTATTATTTAAATAGAGAACACAGTGTATAGTATTATTTATATAGAATACACAGTGTATAGTATTATTTAAATAGAATACACAGTGTATAGTATTATTTATATAGAATACACAGTGTATAGTATTATTTATATAGAGAACACAGTGTACAGTATTAATTTTATAGAGAACACAGTGTATAGTATTATTTATATAGAGAACACAGTGTATAGTATTATTTATATAGAATACACAGTGTATAGTATTATTTAAATAGAATACACAGTGTATAGTTTTATTTATATAGAGGACACAGTGTACAGTATTAATTATATAGAGAACACAGTGTATAGTATTATTTATATAGAATACACAGTGTATAGTATTATTTAAATAGAGAACACAGTGTATAGTATTATTTATATAGAATACACAGTGTAAAGTATTATTTAAATAGAATTCACAGTGTATAGTATTATTTATATAGAGAACACAGTGTAAAGTATTATTTAAATAGAATACACAGTGTATAGTATTATTTAAATAGAGAACACACTGTATAGTATTAATTATATAGAGAACACAGTGTATAGTATTATGTATATAGAATACACAGTGTGTAGTATTATTTATATAGAGAACACAGTGTATAGTATTATTTATATAGAATACACAGTGTATAGTATTATTTAAATAGAATACACAGTGTATAGTATTATGTATATAGAGAACACAGTGTATAGTATTATTTAAATAGAATACACAGTGTATAGTATTATTTAAATAGAATACACAGTGTATAGTATTATTTATATAGAAAACACACTGTATAGTATTAATTATATAGAGAACACAGTGTATAGTATTATTTAAATAGAGAACACAGTGTATAGTATTATTTAAATAGAATTCACAGTGTATAGTATTATTTATATAGAGAACACAGTGTATAGTATTATTTAAATAGAATACACAGTGTATAGTATTATTTAAATAGAATACCCAGTGTATAGTATTATTTATATAGAAAACACACTGTATAGTATTAATTATATAGAGAACACAGTGTATAGTATTATTTATATAGAATACACAGTGTATAGTATTATTTAAATAGAAAACACACTGTATAGTATTAAATATATAGAGAACACAGTGTATAGTATTATTTATATAGAATACACAGTACACAGTATTATTTAAATAGAGAACACAGTGTATAGTATTATTTATATAGATTTCACAGTGTATAGTATTATTTAAATAGAATACACAGTGTATAGTATTATTTATATAGAGGACACAGTGTACAGTATTAATTATATAGAGAACACAGTGTATAGTATTATTTATATAGAGAACACAGTGTATTGTATTATTTATATAGAATACACAGTGTATAGTATTATTTAAATAGAGAACACAGTGTATAGTATTATTTAAATAGAATACACAGTGTATAGTATTATTTATATAGAGAACACAGTGTATATTTTTATTTATATAGAGAACACTGTGTATAGTATTATTTATATAGAGAACACAGTGTATAGTATTATTTATATAGAATACAGAGTGTATAGTATTATTTAAATAGAGAACACAGTGTATAGTATTATTTATATAGAATACACAGTGCATAGTATTATTTATATAGAATACACAGTGTATAGTATTATTTAAATATAATATACAGTGTACAGTATTATTTAAATAGAAAACACAGTGTATAGTATTATTTAAATAGAGAACACAGTGTATAGTATTATTTATATAGAATACACAGTGCATAGTATTATTTAAATAGAGAACACAGTGTATAGTATTATTTATATAGAATGCACAATGTATAGTATTATATAAATAGAGAACACAGTATATAGTATTATTTATATAGAATACACAGTGTATATTATTATTTAAATAGAATACACAGTTTATAGTATTATTTAAATAGAAAACACAGTGTATAGTATTATTTAAATAGAATACACAGTGTATAGTATTATTTATATAGAGAACACAGTGTATAGTATTATTTATATAGAATACACAGTGTATAGTATTATTTAAATAGAGAACACAGTGTATAGTATTATTTATATAGAATACACAGTGCATAGTATTATTTAAATAGAGAACACAGTGTATAGTATTATTTATATAGAATACACAGTGTAAAGTATTATTTAAATAGAGAACACAGTGTAAAGTATTATTTCTATAGAATACACAGTGCATTGTATTATTTACATAGAGAACACAGTGTATAGTATTATTTATATAGAATTTACAGTGCATATTATTATTTAAATAGAGAACACAGAGTGTAGTATTATTTATATAGAATACACAGTGTATAGCATTATTTATATAGAAAACACAGTGTAAAGTATTATTTAGATAGAGAACACAGTGTATAGTATTATTTAAATAGAGAATACAGAGTATAGTATTATTTATATAGAATACAAAGTGCATAGTATTATTTAAATAGAGAACACAGTCAATAGTATTATTTATATAGAATACACAGTGTATAGTATTATTTATATAGAAAACACAGTGTATAGTATTATTTAAGTAGAATACACAGTTTATAGTATTATTTAAATAGAAAACACAGTGTATAGTATTATTTATATAGAAAACACACTGTATAGTATTATTTAAATAGAAAACACAGTGTATAGTATTATTTATATAGAGAACACAGTGTATAGTATTATTTAAATAGAGAACACAGTGTATAGTATTATTTATATAGAATACACAGTGCATAGTATTATTTAAATATAGAATACAGTGTATAGTATTATTTATATAGAATACAAAGTGCATAGTATTATTTAAATAGAGAACACAGTGTATAGTATTATTTATATAGAATACACAGTGTATATTATTATTTAAGTAGAATACACAGTTTATAGTATTATTTAAATAGAAAACACAGTGTATAGTATTATTTATATAGAAAACATACTGTATAGCATTATTTAAATAGAAAACACAGTGTATAGTATTATTTATATAGAGAACACAGTGTATTGTTTTATTTATATAGAAAACACAGTGTATAGTATTAATTATATAGAGAACACAGTGTATAGTATTATTTATATAGAGAACACAGTGTATAGTATTACTTATATAAAATACACAGTGTATAGTATTATTTAAATAGAGAACACAGTATATAGTATTATTTATATAGAATACACAGTGTATAGTATTATTTAAATAGAGAACACAGTGTATAGTATTATTTATATAGAATACACAGTGTATAGTATTATTTAAATAGAATACACAGTGTATAGTATTATTTAAATAGAAAACACAGTGTATATTATTATTTATATAGAGAACACAATGCATAGTATTATTAATATATAAAATACACAGTGCATAGTATTATTTAAATAGAGAACACAGTGTATAGTATTAGTTATATAGAATACACAGTGTATAGCATTATTTAAATAGAATACACAGTGTATAGTATTATTCAAAAAGAATACACAGTGTATAGTATAATTTATAATGAAAACATAGTATATAGTATTATTTAAATAGAATACACCGTGTATAGTATTAATTATATAGAGAACACAGTGTATAGTATTATTTATATAGAGAACACAGTGTATTGTATTATTTATATAGAATACACAGTGCATAGTATTATTTAAATAGAGAACACAGTGTATAGTATTATTTATATAGAATACACAGTATATAGTATTATTTCTATAGAACACAGTGCATAGTATTATTTAAATAGAGAATACAGTGTATAGTATTATTTATATAGAATACAAAGTGCATAGTATTATTTAAATAGAAAACACAGTGTATAGTATTATTTATATAGAATACACAGTGTATAGTATTATTTAAGTAGAATACACAGTTTATAGTATTATTTAAATATAAAACACAGTGTATAGTATTATTTTAATAGAATACACAGTGTATAGTATTATTTATATAGAGAACACAGTGTATAGTTTTATTTATATAGAGAACACAGTGTATAGTATTATTTATATAGAGAACACAGTGTATAGTATTATTTATATAGAGAACACAGTGTATAGTATTATTCATATAGAATACACAGTGTATAGTATTATTTAAATAGAGAACACAGTGTATAGCATTATTTATATAGAATACACAGTGCATAGTATTATTTAAATAGAGAAAACAGTGTATAGTATTATTTATATAGAATACAGAGTGTATAGTATTATTTAAATAGAGAACACAGTATATAGTATTATTTATATAGAATACACAGTGTATATTATTATTTAAATAGAATACACAGTTTATTGTATTATTTAAATAGAAAACACAGTGTATAGTGTTATTTAAATAGAATACACAGTGTATAGTATTATTTATATAGAGTAAACAGTGTATAGTTTTATTTATATAAAAAACACAGTGTATAGTATTAATTATATAGAGAACACAGTGTATAGTATTATTTATATAGAGAACACAGTGTATAGTATTATTTATATAGAATACACAGTGTATAGTATTATTTAAATAGAGAACACAGTGTATAGTATTATTTATATAGAATACACAGTGTATAGTATTATTTAAATAGAATACACAGTGTATAGTATTATTTATATAGAGAACACAATGCATAGTATTATTTATATAGAATACACAGTGCATAGTATTATTTAAATAGAGAACACAGTGTATAGTATTATTTATATAGAATACACAGTGTATAGTATTATTTAAATAGAATACACAGTGTATAGTATTATTTATATTGAAAACATAGTGTATAGTATTATTTAAATAGAATACACAGTGTATAGTATTAATTCTATAGAGAACACAGTGTATAGTATTATTTATATAGAATACACGGTGTATAGTATTATTTAAATAGAATACACAGTGTATAGTATTATTTATATAGAATACACAGTGTATAGTATTAATTCTATAGAGAACACAGTGTATAGTATTATTTATATAGAATACACAGTGTATAGTATTATTTAAATAGAATACACAGTGTATAGTATTATTTATATAGAGAACACAGTGTATAGTATTATTTATATAAGGAACACAGTGTATATTATTATTTATATAGAATACACAGTGTATAGTATTAATTCTATAGAAAACACACTGTATAGAATTATTTAAATAGAATACACAGTGTATAGTATTATTTATATAGAATACACAGTGTATAGTATTATTTATATAGAGGACACAGTGTATTGCATTACTTATATAGAGGACACAGTGTATTGTATTATTTATATAGAGTACACGGTGTATAGTATTATTTATATAGAATACACAGTGTATAGTATTATTTAACTAGAATACACAGTGTATAGTATTATTTATATAGAATACACAGTGTATAGTATTAATTATATAGAGAACACAGTGTATAGTATTATTTATATAGAATACACAGTGTATAGTATTATTTATATAGAGTACACGGTGTATAGTATTATTTATATAGAATACACAGTGTATAGTATTATTTAACTAGAATACACAGTGTATAGTATTATTTATATAGAAAACATAGTGTATATTATTTATATAGAGAACACAGTGTGTAGTATTATTTATATAGAATACATAATGCATAGTATTATTTATATATAATACACAGTGTATAGTATTATTTAAATAGAGAACACAGTGTATAGTATTATTTAAATAGAATACACAGTGTATAGTATTATTTATATAGAAAACACAGTGTATAGAATTATTTATATAGAGAACACAGTGTATAGTATTATTTATATAGAATACACAGTGTATAGCATTATTTATATAGAAAACACAGTGTATAGTATTATTTATATAGAGAACACAGTGTATAGTATTATTTATATAGAATACACAGTGTATAGTATTATGTAAATAGAGAACACAGTGTATAGTATTATTTATATAGAATACACAGTGTATAGTATTATTTAAATAGAATACACAGAGCATAGTATTATTTAAATAGAGAACACAGTGTATGGTATTATTTATATAGAATACACAGTGTATAGTATTATTTAAATAGAATACACAGTGTATAGTATTATTTATATAAAGGGCAAAGTGTATAGGATTATTTATATAGAGAACACAGTGGCTAGTATTATTTATATAGAGAACACAGTGTATAGAATTATTTATATAGAATACACATTGTATAGTATTATTTATATAAAGGGCACAGTGTATAGGATTATTTATATAGAGAACACAGTGTATAGAATTATTTATATAGAATACACAGTGTGTAGAATTATTTATATAGAGGACACAGTGTATAGTATTTTTTTTATAGTATACACAGTGTTTTTTATTATTTATATAGAATACACAGTGTATAGCATTATTTATATATAGGACGCAGTGTATAGTAATATTTATATAGAGAACACAGTGTATAGTATTATTTATATAGAATACAGAGTGTATAGTATTGTTTATATAGAGAACAAGGTGTATAGTTTTATTTATATAGAGAACCCAGTGAATAGTAATATTTATATAGAATACACAGTGTATAGTATTATTTATAAAGAGAACACAGTGTATAGTATTATTTATATAGAATACACAGTGTATAGTATTATTTATATACAAAACACAGTGTATAGTATTATTTATATAGAGAACACAGTGGCTAGTATTATTTATATAGAGAACACAGTGTATAGAATTATTTATATAGAATACACATTGTATGGTATTATTTATATAAAGGGCACAGTGTATAGGATTATTTATATAGAGAACACAGTGTATAGAATTATTTATATAGAATAAACAGTGTATAGTATTATTTATATAGAGGACACAGTGTATAGTAATATTTATATAGTATACATAGTGTTTTGTATTATTTATATAGAGAACACAGTGTATAGTATTATTTATATAGAGAACACAGTGTATAGTATTATTTATATAGAATACACAGTGTATAGTATTATATATATAGAGGTCGCATTGTATTGTATTATTTATATAGAGTACACAGTGTATAGTATTATTTAAAAAGAATACACAGTGTATAGTATTATTTATATAGAGGACGCAGTGTATAGTAATATTTATATAGAATACTCAGTGTATAGTATTATTTATATAGAGAACACAGTGTATAGTATTATTTATATAGAGAACCCAGTGTATATAATTATTTAAATAGAATACACACTGTATAGTATTATTTATATAGAGAACCCAGTGAATAGTAATATTTATATAGAATACACAGTGTATAGTATTATTTATATAGAGGACACAGTGTATTGTTTTATTTATATAGAGAACACAGTGTATAGTATTATTTATATAGAATACACAGTGTATAGTATTATTGATATAGAATACACCGTGTTTTGTATTATTTATATAGAGTACAGAGTGTATAGTATTATTTATATAGAGAACACAGTATATAGTATTATTTATATAGAATACACAGTGTATAGTTTTATTTATATAGAGAACACAGTGTATAGGATTATTTATTTAGAGAACAGGTGTATATTATTATTTATATAGAGAACAGTGTATAGAATTATTTAAATAGAATACACAGTGTATAGTAATATTTATATAGAGAACACAGTGTATAGTATTATTTATATAGAGAACACAGTGTATAGTATTATTTATATAGAGGACACAGCGTATAGTATTATTTATATAGAGGACACAGAGTATACTAATATTTATATAGAATACACAGTGTATAGTATTATTTATATAGAATACACAGTGTATAGTATTATTTAAATAGAATACACAGTGTATAGTATTATTTATATAGAGAACACAGTGTATAGAATTATTTATATAGAGAACACAGTGTATAGTATTATTTCTATAGAATACACATTGTATAGTATTATTTATATAGAATACACAGTGTATAGTATTATTTAAATAGAATACACAATTTATAGCATTATTTATATAGAGAACACAGTGTATAGTATTATTTATATAGAGAACACCGTGTTTAGTATTATTTAAATAGAATACACAGTGTATAGTATTATTTATATAGAATACACAGTGTATAGTATTATTTGAATAGAATACACAGTGTATAGTATTATTTATATAGAGGTCGCAGTGTATTGTATTATTTATATAGACGACACAGTGTATAGTATTATTTAAAAAATACACAGTGTATAGAATTATTTATTTAGAATACACAGTGTATAGTATTATTTATATATAGGTCGCAGTGTATTGTATTATTTATATAGACGACACAGTGTATAGTATTATTTATATAGAGAACACAGTGTATAGGATTAATTATATAGAGAACAGGTGTATAGTATTATTTATATAGAATACACAGTGTATAGTATTATTTATATAGAGGTCACAGTGTATTGTATTATTTATATAGAGGACACAGTGTATAGTATTATTTATATAGAATACACAGTGTATAGTATTATTTATATAGAGGACGCAGTGTATAGTAATATTTATATAGAATACTCAGTGTATATGATTATTTATATAGAGAACACGTTGTATAGTATTATTTATATAGAGAACACAGTGTATAGAATTATTTAAATAGAATACACAGTGTATAGTATTACTTATATAGAATACACGGTGTATAGTATTATTTATATAGAAAACACAGTGTATTTTATTATTTATATAGAATACATAGTGTATAGTATTATTTACATAGAGAAAACAGTGTATATTATTATTTCTATAAAATACACAGTGTATAGTATTATTTTTATAGAATACACAGTGTATAGTATTATTTATAAAGAGAACACAGTGTATAGTATTATTTATATAGAATACCCAGTGTATTGTATTATTTATATACAAAACACAGTGTATAGAATTATTTATATAGAATACACATTGTATGGTATTATTTATATAAAGGGCACAGTGTATAGGATTATTTATATAGAGAACACAGTGTATAGAATTATTTATATAGAATACACAGTGTATAGTATTATTTATATAGAGGACACAGTGTATAGTAATATTTATATAGTATACACAGTGTTTTTTATTATTTATATAGAATACACAGTGTATAGTATTATTTATATAGAATACACAGTGTATAGTATTATATATATAGAGGTCGCATTGTATTGTATTATTTATATAGAGTACACAGTGTATAGTATTATTTAAAAAGAATACACAGTGTATAGTATTATTTATATAGAGGACGCAGTGTATAGTAATATTTATATAGAGAACAGAGTGTATAGGATTATTTATATAGAGAAGAGGTGTATAGTATTATTTATATAGAGAACACAGTGTATATAATTATATAAATAGAATACACAGTGTACAGTATTATTTATATAGAGAACCCAGTGAATAGTAATATTTATATAGAATACACAATGTATAGTATTATTTATATAGAGGACACAGTGTATTGTTTTATTTATATAGAGATCACAGTGTATAGGATTATTTATATAGAATACACAGTGTATAGTATTATTTATATAGAATACACCGTGTTTTGTATTATTTATATAGAATACACTGTGTTTTGTATTATTTATATAGAGGACACAGTGTATAGAATTATTTATATAGAGAACACAGTGTATAGTATTATTTATATAGAGAACACAGTGTACAGTATTATTTATATAGAATACAGAGTGTATAGTATTATTTATATAGAGAACAAGGTGTATAGTATTATTTATATAGAGAACACAGTGTGTAGTATTATTTCTATAGAACACACAGTTTATAGGATTATTTATATAGAATACACAGTGTATAGTATTATTTATATAGAATACAACGTGTTTTGTATTATTTATATAGAGGACACAGTGTATAGAATTATTTATATAGAGAACACAGTGTATAGTATTATTTATATAGAGAACACAGTGTACAGTATTATTTATATAGAATACAGAGTGTATAGTATTATTTATATAGAGAACAAGGTGTATAGTATTATTTATATAGAGAACACAGTGTGTAGTATTATTTCTATAGAACACACAGTTTATAGAATTATTTAAATAGAATACACAGTGTATAGTATTATTTATATAGAGAACACAGTGTATAGTAATATTTATATAGAATACACAGTGTATAGTATTATTTATATAGAGGACACAGTGTATTGTTTTATTTATATAGAGAACACAGTGTATAGTATTATTTATATAGAGAACACAGTGTATAGTAATATTTATATAGAGTACACAGTGTATAGTATTATTTATATAGAGGACACAGTGTATTGTTTTATTTATATAGAGAACACAGTGTATGGTATTATTTATATAAAATACACAGTGTATAGTATTATTTATATAGAATACACAGTGTATAGTATTATTTATATAGAATACACCGTGTTTTGTATTATTATTTATATAGAATACAGAGTGTATAGTATTATTTATATAGAGAACACAGTGTATAGAATTATTTAAATAGAATACACAGTGTATAGTATTATTTATATAGAGGACACAGTGTATAGTAATATTTATATAGAATACAAAGTGTATAGTATTATTTAAATAGAATACACAGTGTATAGTATTATTTATATAGAGAACACAGTGTATAGTATTAATTCTATAGAATACACAGTGTATAGTATTATTTAAATAGAATACAGTGTATAGTATTATTTATATAGAATACACATTGTATAGTATTATTTATATAGAGAACACAGTGTATAGTATTATTTATATAGAATACACAATGTATAGTATTATTTATATAGAGAACACAGTGTACAGTAATATTTAAATAGAATACACAGTGTATAGTATTATTTATATAGAGAACACAGTGTATAGTGTTATTTATTAGAGATGAGCGAACACTAAAATGTTCGAGGTTCGAAATTCGATTCGAACAGCCGCTCAATGTTCGTGTGTTCGAATGGGTTTCGAACCCCATTATAGTCTATGGTGAACAGATACTCGTTAAGGGGGAAACCCAAATCCGTGTCTGGAGGGTCACCATGTCCACTATGACACCCCAGGAAATGATGCCAACACCTCTGGAATGACACTGGGACAGCAGGGGAAGCATGTCTGGGGGCATCTAACACACCAAAGACCCTCTATTACCCCAACATCACAGCCTAACAACTACACACTTTACACACTCAATACCACCTCTCTGACAGTAGGAAAACACCTTGAAACATGTGTATTTGGCACTTGCAGTGAGGAGAGCTTGTCACCAGCAGTGAATTTGGCCCTTGTAGTAAGTTGAGGTTGGCACCAACATTTGTTTTGAAAATCAGGGTGGATTGAGCCTCTAACCAGCAGAGTTTGGGGAAATTCATGGTGGAGGGAGCCTCTAAACACCCCAGTTTGGGCAAATTCATGGTGGAGGGAGCCTCTAACCAGCCCAGTTTGGGCAAATTCATGGTGGAGGGAGCCTCTAACCAGCCCAGTTTGGACCAATTAATGGTGGAGGGAGCCTCTAACCAGCCCAGTTTGGACCAATTAATGGTGGAGGGAGCCTCTAACCAGCCCAGTTTGGACCAATTAATGGTGGAGGGAGCCTCTAACCAGCCCAGTTTGGACCAATTAATGGTGGAGGGAGCCTCTAACCACCCCAGTTTGGACCAATTCATGGTGGAGGGAGCCTCTAAACAGCCAAGTTTGGACCAATTCATGGTGGAGGGAGCCTCTAAAAACCCCAGTTTGGACCAATTCATGGTGGAGGGAGCCTCTAACCAGCCCAGTTTGGGCAAATTCATGGTGGAGGGAGCCTCTAAACAGCCCAGTTTGGGCAAATTCATGGTGGAGGGAGCCTCTAACCAGCCCAGTTTGGACCAATTAATGGTGGAGGGAGCCGCTAAACAGCCCAGTTTGGGCAAATTCATGGTGGAGGGAGCCTCTAAACAGCCCAGTTTGGACCAATTCATGGTGGAGGGAGCCTCTAACCAGCCCAGTTTGGACCAATTCATGGTGGAGGGAGCCTCTAAACAGCCAAGTTTGGACCAATTCATGGTGGAGGGAGCCTCTAAAAACCCCAGTTTGGACCAATTCATGGTGGAGGGAGCCTCTAAAAACCCCAGTTTGGACCAATTCATGGTGGAGGGAGCCTCTAACCAGCCCAGTTTGGGCAAATTCATGGTGGAGGGAGCCTCTAACCAGCCCAGTTTGGGCAAATTCATGGTGGAGGGAGCCTCTAACCAGCCCAGTTTGGACCAATTCATGGTGGAGGGAGCCTCTAAAAAACCCAGTTTGGACCAATTCATGGTGGAGGGAGCCTCTAACCAGCCCAGTTTGGACCAATTCATGGTGGAGGGAGCCTCTAAAAACCCCAGTTTGGACCAATTCATGGTGGAGGGAGCCTCTAACCAGCCCAGTTTGGACCAATTAATGGTGGAGGGAGCCTCTAACCAGCCCAGTTTGGGCAAATTCATGGTGGAGGGAGCCTCTAAAAACCCCAATTTGGACCAATTCATGGTGGAGGGAGCCTCTAAACAGCCCAGTTTGGACCAATTCATGGTGGAGGGAGCCTCTAAAAACCCCAATTTGGACCAATTCATGGTGGAGGGAGCCTCTAACCAGCCCAGTTTGGACCAATTAATGGTGGAGGGAGCCTCTAACCAGCCCAGTTTGGGCAAATTCATGGTGGAGGGAGCCTCTAAAAACCCCAATTTGGACCAATTCATGGTGGAGGGAGCCTCTAAAAACCCCAATTTGGACCAATTCATGGTGGAGGGAGCCTCTAACCAGCCCAGTTTGGACCAATTAATGGTGGAGGGAGCCTCTAACCAGCCCAGTTTGGGCAAATTCATGGTGGAGGGAGCCTCTAACCAGCAGAGTTGTGGGAAAGCAGGGTGGAGGGAGCCTCTAACCAGCAGAGTTGGTGGAAATCAGGGTGGAGGGAGCCTCTAACCAGCAGAGTTGGGGGAAATCATGTTGGAGGGAGCCTAGTATTAGCAGAATTGTGCAACGCTTATGGTGGATGAGTATGAGGATGCGGAGGAATTGGAGAGGTTGAGTACAGACATGGAGTTTCATGTTGGGGTGCTTTACACAGGTGGGCACAAAAATGAAGGCTCTATCCAGTGGTGGTTCATTTTTATCAAAGTGAGCCGGTCGGCACTCTCAGCTGACAGACGGGTGCGCTTGTCAGTGATGATGCCACCGGCTGCACTGAACACCCTCTCAGATAGGACGCTGGCGGCAGGACAGGACAGCACCTCCAAGGCATATAGGGCAAGTTCAAGCCACAGGTCCAACTTCGACACCCAATACGTGTAGGGCGCAGAGGGGTCGGAGAGGACTGGGCTGTGGTCGGAAAGGTATTCCCGCAACATGCGCCTATACTTCTCACGCCTGGTGACACTAGGACCCTCCGTGGCGGCACTTTGGCGAGGGGGTGCCATCAAGGTGTCCCAGACCTTAGACAGTGTGCCCCTCGTTTGTGTGGACCGGTGAGAACTTGGTTGCCTACTGGAGGAACTGCCCTCCCTGCCGCCAACGTCACATGCTGGAAACATCTCCATCATATTCTGCACCAATTGCCTGTGGCAAGCATTGATGCGATTGGCCCTCCCCTCTACCGGAATAAAAGACGAGATGTTGTTTTTATACCGGGGGTCAAGGATAGCAAAGATCCAGTACTGGTTGTCCTCCATGATTTTGACAATACGCTTGTCGGTTGTAAAGCACCCCAACATGAACTCAGCCATGTCTGCCACAGTGTTAGTTGGCATGACTCCTCTGGCCCCACCGGAAAGTTCAATCTCCATTTCCTCCTCATCCTCCATGTCTACCCATCCGCGCTGCAACAATGGGACGATTCGAAGTTGCCCGGAAGCCTCCTGTATCACCATCACATCATCGGACAACTCTTCTTCCTCCTCCTCCTCCTCCTCCTCCTCCTCCTCCTCCATTAAACGCGATGAAGCGGACAGATGTGTGGACCTACTCTCCAGCTGTGACGGATCGGATGCTATCCCTAACTCCTCTGTGTGATCTGAGTTATCCCTGATGTCAATCAGGGATTCTCTCAGAACACACAAGAGCGGGATTGTAAGGCTCACCATCGCATCCTCAGAGCTCACCCTCCTTGTGGACTCCTCAAAGACCCGTAGGATGTCACAAAGGTCTCTCATCCATGGCCACTCATGGATGTGAAACTGAGGCAGCTGACTTTGTGGCACCCTAGGGTTTTGTAGCTGGTATTCCATCAAAGGTCTCTGCTGCTCAACCACTCTATTCAACATCTGAAACGTTGAGTTCCAGCGTGTGGGGACGTCGCACAAAAGCCGGTGTTGTGGCACATGCAGGCGTTGCTGGAGAGATTTTAAGCTAGCAGCGGCTACTGTCGACTTGCGAAAGTGGGCGCACATGCGCCGCACTTTCACCAGTAGCTCTGGAACATTGGGGTAGCTCTTTAGGAAACGTTGCACCACTAGGTTGAAGACGTGGGCCAGGCATGGAACATGTTGGAGTCCGGCAAGCTCCAGAGCTGCTACCAGGTTCCGGCCGTTATCACAAACGACCATGCCTGGGCCCAGGTGCAGCGGCTCAAACCATATTGCCGTCTCATCGAGGAGGGCATCCCTCACCTCGGAGGCAGTGTGCTGTCTGTCCCCCAAGCTGATCAGCTTCAGCACAGCCTGCTGACGTCTACCAACGCCAGTGCTGCAACGTTTCCAACTCGTAGCTGGGGTCAATCTAACAGCGGAGGAGGAGGCGGTGGCGGAGGAGGAGGCGGTGGCGGAGGAGGAGGCGGTAGAGGAGGAGGAGGAGGGGGGTGTTCTTCTCGTGTCCCTGCCAGGAATGTTAGGCGGGGAGACGAGGTACACCGGGCCAGTTTGGGAAGCAGTCCCAGCCTCAACTACATTCACCCAGTGTGCCGTCAGTGAAATGTAGCGTCCCTGTCCGCATGCACTTGTCCACGCGTCGGTGGTCAAGTGGACCTTTGTGCAAAGCGCGGAACTAAGGGCCCGCCTTATGTTGAGTGACACGTGCTGGTGCAAGGCGGGGACGGCACACCGGGAGAAGTAGTGACGGCTAGGGACGGCATAGCGAGGTGCCGCAGTTGCCATCAGGTCCAGGAAGGCGGGAGTTTCAACAAGCCGGAACGCCAACATCTCCTGGGCCAGCAGTTTAGCGATGTTGGCGTTCAAGGCTTGCGCGTGTGGGTGGTTAGCGGTGTATTTCTGCCGCCGCTCCAATGTCTGAGAGATGGTGGGTTGTTGTAAAGAAACGCCTGATGGTGCCTTTGATGGTGCAGGAGAAGGAGATAAGACAGGAACAGGGGAGGATGAGGGAGAAGTCAACAAAGTGGCGGAGGCAGATGAAGTGGTGTCCTGGCTCGTCCTCTGGAGTGCATCGCCAGCACAGTCAGCAGTGGCAGTGGCAGAGGCAGAGGCAGTGGCAGAGGCAGTGGCAGTGGCGTGAACGGCAGGCGGCCTTTGTCCTGCCGTTGCTGCCTGCCACTGATTCCAGTGCTTGGATTCCAAATGACGGCGCATTGAAGTGGTGGACAGGTTACTCTTCTCAGAGCCCCTAATCAATTTCGAGAGGCAAATTGTGCAGACAACACTATATCTGTCCTCGGCGCATTCCTTGAAAAAACTCCACACCTTCGAGAAATGTGCCCTCGAGGTGGGAGTTTTTCGGGGCTGGGTACGAACTGGAACATCTTGGGAGATTCCGGGTGTGGCCTGGCTTCGCCTAAGCTGCTGACCTCTGCCTCTGTCTCTAGCTACCCTTTTTGGTGCTGCACCTGCCTCAACATCCACACTACTTTCCCCGCTTGACATCCCCCCTGTCCAGGTCGGGTCAGTGTCCTCATCATCCACCACTTCCTCTTCCAACTCCTGTCTCATCTCCTCCTCCCGCACAATGCGCCGGTCAACTGGATGCCCTGACGGCAACTGCGTCACATCATCGTCGATGAGGGTGGGTTGCTGGTCATCCACCACCAAATCGAACGGAGATGGAGGAGACTCTAGTGTTTGAGCATCTGGACACAGATGCTCCTCTGTTAGGTTCGTGGAATCGTGACGTGGAGAGGCAGGTTGAGGGACAATGAAAGGAGCGGAGAACAGCTCTGGGGAGCAGGGACAGTTTGGGTTATTGTTCTGTAAAGCTTCGGAATTTTGGGAGGAAGGAAGACAAGACTGTTGGGTAATAGGAGGAGAGGAGGCAGAGTCTGACTGGCTGCTGGACAATGTGCTGTAAGCGTTCTCTGACAGCCATTGCAAGACCTGTTCCTGGTTCTCGGGCCTACTAAGGTTTGTACCCTGCAGTTTAGTTAATGTGGCAAGCAACCCTGGCACTGTGGAGTGGCGCAATGCTTGCTGCCCCACAGGAGTAGGCACGGGACGCCCTGTGGCTTCACTGCTACCTTGCTCCCCAGAACCATTCCCCCGACCTCGCCCACGGCCTCGTCCACGTCCCTTTCCGGGAGCCTTGCGCATTTTGAATTCCTAGTTAGAAATTGGCACTGTATACCAGTAGTAAAAATTGTGGGTGCACGTAACCCCAATATATTCTTTGAATTACCAGTCAGACAATGGCACTGTATACCAGTAGTAAAAATTGTGGGTGCACGTAACCCCAATATATTCTTTGAATTACCAGTCAGACACTGGCACTATATGGCAGTAGCAAGAAATGAGGGTATTTATAACCCCAATATATTCTTTGAATTCCCAGTCAGACAATGGCACTGTATACCAGTAGTAAAAATTGTGGGTGCACGTAACCCCAATATATTCTTTGAATTACCAGTCAGAAACTGGCACTATATGGCAGTAGCAAGAAATGAGGGTATTTGTATTCCCAATATATTCTTTGAATTCCCAGTCAGACAATGGCACTGTATACCAGTAGTAAAAATTATGGGTGTATATAACCCCAATTCTATTGCTAGGGGACTTGCAGGGTATTTCTGGGGTGAAGGTGGGGGGGCACACCGTTGGAACGGGTATCGGGGTATATATCGGGTATACGGGAATACACTGACAGTGTATTCCATTCAGGATGCTGGGAAAGCTGGGTTGCGGCGATTGAGCCCGTCAGTGCCACGTTACACTGACAAGCTTCTCCCTGGAATTTAGCTCTTATAAGAGCTGTTGGTTGTCTTCTCCTTCCTATCCTAGCCTGTCCCTGCCTACCCAGAATCTAAGCCCTAGCTAGCTGGACAGAAACCTCCGTCCTCGGTGAATTGCAAGCTCAGAATGACGCGAACCTGGGCGGCGCTGTTCTTTTAAATTAGAAGTCACATGTTTTCGGCAGCCAATGGGTTTTGCCTACTTTTTTCAACGTCACCGGTGTCGTAGTTCCTGTCCCACCTACCCTGCGCTGTTATTGGAGCAAAAAAGGCGCCAGGGAAGGTGGGAGGGGAATCGAGTAATGGCACACTTTACCACGCGGTGTTCGATTCGATTCGAACATGCCGAACAGCCTAATATCCGATCGAACATGAGTTCGATAGAACACTGTTCGCTCATCTCTATTATTTATATAGAATACACAGTGTATAGTATTATTTATATAGAGGACACAGTGTACAGTATTATTTATATAACGGGGAACAGTGTATAGGATTATTTATATAGAGGTTGCATTGTATTGTATTATTTATAAAGAGGACACAGTGTATAGTATTATTTAAAAAGAATACACAGTGTATAGTATTATTTATATAGAATACACCGTGTATAGTATTATTTATATAGAATACACAGTGTATAGTATTATTTATATAGAGGACACAGTGTATATTAGTATTTATATAGAGAACACAGTGTCTAGTATTCTCATATAGAGGACACAGTGTACAGTATTATTTATATAGAGAACACAGTGTATAGTGTTATTTATATAGAGAACACAGTGTATAGTATTATTTATATAGAGAACACAGTGTACAGTGATATTTAAATAGAATACACAGTGTATAGTATTATAAATGTAGAGAACACAGTGTATAGTATTATTTATATAGAATACACAGTGTATAGTATTATTTATATAGAATACACAGTGTATAGTATTATTTACCTACAAAACACAGTGTATAGTATTATTTATATACAGAACACAGTGTATAGTATTTATATAGAGAACACAGTGTACAGTATTATTTATATAGAATACAGAGTGTATAGTATTATTTATATAGAGAACAAGGTGTATAGTTTTATTTATATAGAGAACACAGTGTGTAGTATTATTTCTATAGAACACACAGTTTATAGAATTATTTAAATAGAATACACAGTGTATAGTATTATTTATATAGAGAACACAGTGTATAGTATTATTTATATAGAGGACACAGTGTATAGTATTATTTATATAGAGGACACAGTGTATAGTATTATTTAAAAAGAATACACAGTGTATAGTATTATTTATATAGAATACACCGTGTATAGTATTATTTATATAGAGAACACAGTGTATAGTGTTATTTATATAGAGAACACAGTGTATAGTATTATTTATATAGAGAACACAGTGTACAGTGATATTTAAATAGAATACACAGTGTATAGTATTATAAATGTAGAGAACACAGTGTATAGTATTATATATATAGAATACACAGTGTATAGTATTATTTATATAGAATACACAGTGTATAGTATTATTTACCTACAAAACACAGTGTATAGTATTATTTATATAGAGAACAAGGTGTATAGTATTATTTATATAGAGAACACAGTGTGTAGTATTATTTCTATAGAACACACAGTTTATAGAATTATTTAAATAGAATACACAGTGTATAGTATTATTTATATAGAGAACACAGTGTATAGTAATATTTATATAGAATACACAGTGTATAGTATTATTTATATAGAGGACACAGTGTATTGTTTTATTTATATAGAGAACACAGTGTATAGTATTATTTATATAGAGAACACAGTGTATAGTAATATTTATATAGAATACACAGTGTATAGTATTATTTAAATAGAATACACAGTGTATAGTATTATTAATATAGAGAACACAGTATATAGTATTAATTCTATAGAATACACAGTGTATAGTATTATTTAAATAGAATACAGTGTATAGTATTATTTAAATAGAATACACAGTGTATAGTATTATTTATATAGATTACACAGTGTATAGTATTATTTATTTAGAATACACAGTGTATAGTATTATTTATATAGAGGTCGCAGTGTATTGTATTATTTATATAGAGGACACAGTGTACAGTATTATTTATATAGAGAACACAGTGTATATTATTATTTCTATAGAATACACAGTGTATAGTATTATTTATATAGAATACACAGTGTATAGTATTATTTATATAGAATACACATTGTATAGTATTATTTCTATAGAAACCACAGTGTATAGTATTATTAATATAGAGAACACAGTGTATAGTATTATTTATATAGAAAAAACAGTGTATAGTTTTATTTATAGAGAGAACACAGTCTATAGTAATATTTAAATAGAATACACTGTGTATAGTATTACTTATATAGAATACACAGTTTATAGTATTATTTAAATAGAATACACAGTGTATAGTATTATTTAAATAGAATACACAGTGTATAGTATTATTTATATAGAGAACACCGTGTATAGTATTATTTATATAGAATACACAGTGTATAGAATTATTAATTTAGAATACACAGTGTATAGTATTATTTATATAGAGGTCGCAGTGTATTGTATTATTTATATAGAGAACACAGTGTATAGTATTATTTCTATAGAATACACAGCGTATATTATTATTTATATAGAGAACACAGTGTATAGTATTATTTATATAGAATACACAGTGTATAGTATTATTTATATAGAATACACAGTGTATAATATTATTTATATAGAGAACACCGTGTATAGTATTATTTATATAGAATACACAGTGTATAGTATTATTTATATAGAATACACAGTGTATAATATTATTTATATAGAGAACACCGTGTATAGTATTATTTATTTAGAGGACACAGTGTATAGTATTATTTATATAGTATACACAGTGTGTTTTATTATTTATATAGAATACACAGTGTATAGTATCATTTATATAGAGAACACAGTGTATAGTATTATTTATATAGAATACACAGTGTATAGCATTATTTATATAGAATACACAGCATATAGTATTTTTTATAAAGAGGACACAGTGTACAGTATTATTTATATAGAGAACACAGTGTATGGTATTATTTTTATAGAGGACACAGTGTATAGTATTATTTATATAGAGGACACAGTGTACAGTATTATTTATATAGAGAACACAGTGTATAGTATTATTTATATAGAGAACACAGTGTATAGTATTATTTATATAGAAAACTCACTGTATAGTATTTTCATATAGAGGACACAGTGTACAGTATTATTTATATAGAGAACACAGTGTATAGGATTATTTATATAGAGAACACAGTGTATAGTATTATTTATATAGAGAACACAGTGTATAGAATTATTTAAATAGAATACACAGTGTATAGTATTATTTATATAGAATACACAGTGTATAGTATTATTTATATAAAGAACACAGTTTATAGTATTAATTATATAGAATACACAGTGTACAGTATTATTTATATAGAGAACACAGTGTATAGTATTATTTATATAAAGAACACAGTGTATAGTATTATTTATATAGAAAACTCACTGTATAGGATTATTCATATAGAGAACACAGTGTATAGAATTATTTATATAGAGAACACAGTATATAGGATTATTTATATAGAGAACACAGTGTATAGTATTATTTATATAGAGAACACAGTGTATAGAATTATTTAAATAGAATACACAGTGTATAGTATTATTTATATAGAATACACAGTGTATAGTATTATTTATATAAAGAACACAGTTTATAGTATTATTTATATAGAATACACAGTGTATAGTATTATTAATATAGAGGACACAGTGTATAGTATTATTTATATAGAGGACACAGTGTATTGTTTTAATTATATAGAGAACACAGTGTATAGGATTATTTATATAGAGAACACAGTGTATAGTATTATTTATATAGAGAACACAGTGTATAGTATTATTTAAATAGAATACACAGTGTATAGTATTATTTATATAGAATACACAGTGTATAGTATTATTTATATAAAGAACACAGTGTATAGTATTATTTATATAGAATACACAGTATATAGTATTATTTATATAGAATACACAGTATATAGTATTATTTAAATAGAATACACTGTGTATAGTATTATTTATATAGTATACACATTGTATAGTATTATTTATATAGAAAACACAGTCTATAGTATTATTTATAAAGAATACACAGTGTATAGTATTATTTATATAGAGAACACAGTGTATAGTATTATTTATAGAGAGAACACAGTGTATAGAATTAATTATTTAGAATACACAGTGTATAGTATTATTTATATTGAGGTCGCAGTGTATTGTATTATTTATATAGAGGACTCAGTGTATAGTATTATTTAAAAAGAATACACAGTGTATAGTATTATTTATATAGAGGACGCAGTGTATAGTAATATTTATATAGAATACTCAGTGTATAGGATTAGTTATATAGAGAACACCGTGTATAGTATTATTTATATAGAATACACTGTGTTTTGTATTATTTCTATAGAATACACAGTGTATAGTATTATTTCTATAGAATACACAGTGTATTGTATTATTTATATAGAAAACACAGTGTATAGTATTATTTACATAGAGAACACAGTGTATAGTATTATTTATATAGAATACACCGTGTTTTGTATTATTTATATAGAATACAGAGTGTATAGTATTATATATATAGAGAACACAGTGTATAGTATTATTTATATAGAGGACACAGTGTATAGTAATATTTATATAGAATACACAGTGTATAGTATTATTAAAATAGAATACACAGTGTATAGTATTATTTATATAGAGAACACAGTATATAGTATTAATTCTATAGAATACACAGTGTATAGTATTATTTAAATAGAATACAGTGTATAGTATTATTTATATAGAATACACAGTGTATAGTATTATTTATATAGAATACACAGTGTATAGTATTATTTATTTAGAATACACAGTGTATAGTATTATTTATATAGAATACACAGTGTATAGTATTATTTATATAGAGGACACAGTGTATAGTATTATTTATATAGTATACAAAGTGTATTTTATTATTTATATAGAATACACAGTGTATAGTATTATTTATATAGAGAACACAGTGTATAGTATTATTTCTATAGAATACACAGTGTATAGTATTATTTAAATAGAATACACAGTGTATAGTATTATTTATATAGAGAACACAGTGTATAGTATTTATATAGAGAACACCGTGTATAGTATTTTTTATATAGAATACACAGTGTATAGTATTATTTATATAGAATACACAGTTTATAGTATTATTTAAATAGAATACACAGTGTATAGTATTATTTATATAGAATACACAGTGTGTAGTATTATTTATATAGAGGACACAGTGTATAGTATTATTTATATAGAGAACACAGTGTATAGTATTATTTATATAGAATACACAGTGTATAAAATTATTTCTTTAGAATACACAGTGTATAGTATTATTTATATAGAGGTCGCAGTGTATTGTATTATTTATATAGAGGACACAGTGTATAGTATTATTTATATAGAGGACGCAGTGTATAGCAATATTTATATAGAATACTCAGTGTATAGGATTGTTTATATAGAGAACACAGTGTATAGTTTTATTTATATAGAGAACACAGTGTATAGGATTATTTATATAGAGAACACGGTGTATAGTATTGTTTATATAGAGAACACAGTGTATAGTATTATTTATATAGAATACACAGTATATAGTATTATTTATATAGAGGACACAGTGTATTGTTTTATTTATATAGAGAACACAGTGTATAGTATTTTTATATAGAATACACAGTGTATAGTATTATTTCTATAGAAAACACAGTGTATAGTATTATTTAAATAGAATACACAGTGTATAGTATTATTTATATAGAATACACGGTGTATAGTATTATTTATACAGAAAACACAGTGTATAGTATTATTTATATAGAGGACACAGTGTATAGTATTACTTATATAGAATACACAGTGTATTGTATTATTTATATAGAATACACAGTGTATAGTATTATTTATATAGAATAAACAGTGTATAGTATTATTTATATAGAGGACACAGTGTATAGTATTATTTATATAGTATACACAGTGTATTTTATTATTTATATAGAATACACAGTGTATAGTATTATTTACATTGAGAACAGTGTATATTATTATTTCTATAGAATACACAGTGTATAGTATTAGTTATATAGAATACACAGTGTATAGTATTATTTATATAGAATACACAGTGTATAGTATTATTTATATAGAATACACAGCATATAGTATTTTTTATAAAGAGGACACAGTGTACAGTATTATTTATATAGAGAACACAGTGTATGGTATTATTTTTATAGAGGACACAGTGTATAGTACTATTTATATAGAGGACATAGTGTATAGTAGTATTTATATAGAGAACACAGTGTATAGTATTATTTATATAGAGAACACAGTGTATAGAATTATTTATATAGAGAACACAGTGTATAGTATTATTTATATTGAGAACACAGTGTATAGAATTATTTAAATAGAATACACAGTGTATAGTATTATTTATATAAAGAACACAGTGTATAGTATTATTTATATGGAAAACACAGTGTATAGTATTATTTATATAGAGGACACAGTGCATTGTTTTATTTATATAGAGAACACAGTGTATAGGATTATTTATATAGATAACACAGTGTATAGTATTATTTATATAGAGAACACAGTGTATAGTTTTATTTATATAAAGACCACAGTGTATAGTATTATTTAAATAGAATACACAGTGTATAGTATTATTTAAATAGAATACACAGTGTATAGTATTATTTATATAGAATACACATTGTATAGTATTATTTATATAGAAAACACAGTGTATAGTATTATTTATATAGAATACACAGTGTATAGTATTATTTATATAAAGAACACAGTGTATAGTATTATTTAAATAGAATACACAGTGTATGGTATTATTTATATATAATACACAGTGTATATTATAATTTATATAGAAAACACAGTGTATAGTATTATTTATATAGAAAACACAGTGTATAGTTTTATTTATATAGAGAACACAGTGTATATTATTATTTCTATAGAATACACAGTGTATAGTATTATTTATATAGAATACACAGTGTATAGTATTATTTATATAGAATACACATTGTATAGTATTATTTCTATAGAAACCACAGTGTATAGTATTATTAATATAGAGAACACAGTGTATAGTATTATTTATATAGAAAAAACAGTGTATAGTTTTATTTATAGAGAGAACACAGTCTATAGTAATATTTAAATAGAATACACTGTGTATAGTATTACTTATATAGAATACACAGTTTATAGTATTATTTAAATAGAATACACTGTGTATAGTATTATTTATATAGAAAACACAGTGTATAGTATTAATTATAAAGAATACACAGTGTAAAGTATTATTTATATAGAGAACACAGTGTATAGTTTTATTTAAATAGAATACACAGTGTATAGTATTATTTATATAGAGAACACAGTGTATAGTAATATTTATTTAGAACACACAGTTTATAGTATTATTTAAAAAGAATACACAGTGTATAGTACTATTTATATAGAAAACACAGTGTATAGTATTATTTATATATAGAACACAGTGTATAGTATTATATATATAGAAAACTCAGTGTATAGTTTTATTTATATAGAGAACACAGTGTATAGGATTATGTATATAGAGAACACAGTGTATAGTATTATTTATATAGAATACACAGTGTATAGTATTATTTATATAGAATACACAGTGTATAGTATTATTTAAATAGAATACACAGTGTATAGTATTACTTATATAGAATAAACAGTGTATAGTATTATTTATATAGAATACACAGTGTATAATATTATTTATATAGAATAAACAGTATATAGTATTATTTATTTAGAGGACACAGTGTATAGTATTATTTATATAGAATACACTGTGTTTTGTATTATTTCTATAGAATACACAGTGTATAGTATTATTTCTATAGAATACACAGTGTATAGTATTATTTAAATAGAATACACAGTGTATAGTATTATTTATATAGAATACACAGTGTATAGTATTATTTATTTAGAATACACAGTGTATAGTATTATTTATATAGAGGTCGCAGTGTATTGTATTATTTATATAGAGGACACAGTGTATAGAATTATTTAAAATAGAATACACAGTGTATAGTATTATTTATATAGAGGACACAGTGTATAGTAATATTTATATAGAATACAAAGTGTATAGTATTATTTAAATAGAATACACAGTGTATAGTATTATTTATATAGAGAACACAGTATATAGTATTAATTCTATAGAATACACAGTGTATAGTATTATTTAAATAGAATACAGTGTATAGTATTATTTATATAGAATACACATTGCATAGTATTATTTATATAGAGAACACAGTGTATAGTATTATTTATATAGAATACATAATGTATAGTATTATTTATATAGAGAACACAGTGTACAGTAATATTTAAATAGAATACACAGTGTATAGTATTATTTATATAGATAACAAAGTGTATAGTGTTATTTATATAGAATACACAGTGTATAGTATTATTTATATAGAATACACAGTGTATAGTATTATTTATATAGAGGTTGCATTGTATTGTATTATTTATATAGAGGACACAGTGTATAGTATTATTTAAAAAGAATACACATTGTATAGTATTATTTATATAGAATACACCGTGTATAGTATTATTTATATAGAATACACAGTGTATAGTATTATTTATATAGAGGACACAGTGTATATTAGTATTTATATAGAGAACACAGTGTCTAGTATTCTCATATAGAGGACAGAGTGTACAGTATTATTTATATAGAGAACACAGTGTATAGTGTTATTTATACAGAGAACACAGTGTACAGTGATATTTAAATAGAATACACAATGTATAGTATTATTTATGTAGAGAACACAGTGTATAGTATTATTTATATAGAATACACAGTGTATAGTATTATTTATATAGAATACACCGTGTTTTGTATTATTTATATAGAATACAGAGTGTATAGTATTATTTATATAGAGAACAGAGTGTATAGTATTATTTATATAGAGGACACAGTGTATAGTATTATTTATATAGAATACACAGTGTATAGTATTATTTAAATAGAATACACAGTGTATAGTATTATTTATATAGAGGACACAGTGTATAGTAATATTTATATAGAATACACAGTGTATAGTATTATTTAAATAGAATACACAGTGTATAGTATTATTTATATAGAGAACACAGTATATAGTATTAATTCTATAGAATACACAGTGTATAGTATTATTTAAATAGAATACACAGTGTATAGTATTATTTATATAGAGAACACAGTGTATAGTATTATTTATATAGAATACACAGTGTATAGTAATATTTATATAGAATACACAGTGTATAGTATTATTTAAATAGAATACAGTGTATAGTATTATTTATATAGAATACACAGTGTATAGTATTATTTAAATAGAATACACAGTGTATAGTATTATTTATATAGAATACACAGTGTATAGTATTATTTATTTAGAATACACAGTGTATAGTATTATTTATATAGAGGTCGCAGTGTATTGTATTATTTATATAGAGGACACAGTGTACAGTATTATTTATATAGAATACACAGTGTATAGTATTATTTTTATAGAAAACACAGTGTATAGTATTATTTATATAGAATACACGGTGTATAGTATTATTTATATAGAAAACACAGTGTATAGTATTATTTATATAGAGGACACAGTGTATTGTATTATTTGTATAGTATACACAGTGTATTTTATTATTTATATAGAATACACAGTGTATAGTATAATTTATATAGAATACACCGTGTTTTGTATTATTTATATAGAATACAGAGTGTAAAGTATTATTTATATAGAGAACAGAGTGTATAGAATTATTTAAATAGAATACACAGTGTATAGTTTTATTTATATAGAGGACACAGTGTATAGAATTATTTATATAGAATACACAGTGTATAGTATTATTTAAATAGAATACACAGTGTATAGTATTATTTATATAGAGAACACAGTGTATAGTATTATTTATATAGAGAACACCGTGTATAGTATTATTTATATAGAATACACAGTGTATAGTATTATTTAAATAGAATACACAGTGTATAGTATTATTTATATAGAGAACACCGTGTATAGTATTATTTATATAGAATACACAGTGTATAGTATTATTTATATAGAATACACAGTGTATAGAATTATTTATATAGAATACACAGTGTATAGTATTATTTAAATAGAATACACAGTGTATAGTATTATTTATATAGAGAACACCGTGTATAGTATTATTTATATAGAATACACAGTGTATAGTATTATTTATATAGAATACACAGTGTATAGTATTATTTATATAGAATACACAGTGTATAGTATTATTTAAATAGAATACACAGTGTATAGTATTATTTATATAGAGAACACCGTGTATAGTATTATTTATATAGAATACACAGTGTATAGTATTATTTATATAGAATACACAGTGTATAGTATTATTTAAATAGAATACACAGTGTATAGTATTATTTATATAGAGAACACAGTGTATAGTATTATTTATATAGAGAACACCGTGTATAGTATTATTTATATAGAATACACAGTGTATAGTATTATTTATATAGAATACACAGTGTATAGAATTATTTATTTAGAATACACAGTGTGTAGTATTATTTATATAGAGGTCGCAGTGTATTGTATTATTTATATAGAGGACACAGTGTATAGAATTATTTATATAGAGAACACAGTGTATAGTATTATTTATATAGAGAACACAGTGTATAGAATTATTTAAATAGAATACACAGTGTATAGTATTATTTATATAGAGAACACAGTGTATAGTATTATTTATATAGAGAACACAGTGTATAGTATTATTTATATAGAATACACAGTGTATAGTATTATTTTTATAGAAAACACAGTGTATAGTATTATTTATATAGAATACACGGTGTATAGTATTATTTATATAGAAAACACAGTGTATAGTATTATTTATATAGAGGACACAGTGTATAGTATTATTTGTATAGTATACACAGTGTATTTTATTATTTATATAGAATACACAGTGTATAGTATAATTTATATAGAATACACCGTGTTTTGTATTATTTATATAGAATACAGAGTGTATAGTATTATTTATATAGAGAACAGAGTGTATAGAATTATTTAAATAGAATACACAGTGTATAGTTTTATTTATATAGAGGACACAGTGTATAGTAATATTTATATAGAATACACAGTGTATAGTATTATTTAAATAGAATACACAGTGTATAGTATTATTTATATAGAGAACACAGTATATAGTATTAATTCTATAGAATACACAGTGTATAGTATTATTTAAATAGAATACAGTGTATAGTATTATTTATATAGAATACACAGTGTATAGTATTATTTAAATAGAATACACAGTGTACAGTATTATTTATATAGAATACACAGTGTATAGTATTATTTATTTAGAATACACAGTGTATAGTATTATTTATATAGAGGTCGCAGTGTATTGTATTATTTATATAGAGGACACAGTGTACAGTATTATTTATATAGAGAACACAGTGTATAGTATTATTTATGTAGAGGACACAGTGTATAGTATTATTTATATAGCATACACAGTGTATTTTATTATTTATATAGAATACACAGTGTATAGTATTATTTATATAGAGAACACAGTGTATAGAATTATTTATATAGAATACACAGTGTATAGTATTATTTAAATAGAATACACAGTGTATAGTATTATTTATATAGAGAACACAGTGTATAGTATTATTTATATAGAGTACACCGTGTATAGTATTATTTATATAGAATACACAGTGTATAGTATTATTTATATAGAGAACACAGTGTATAGTATTATTTATATAGAGAACACCGTGTATAGTATTATTTATATAGAATACACAGTGTATAGGATTATTTATATAGAATACACAGTGTATAGAATTATTTATTTAGAATACACAGTGTGTAGTATTATTTATATAGAGGTCGCAGTGTATTGTATTATTTATATAGAATACACAGTGTATAGTATTATTTATATAGAGAACACAGTGTATAGTATTATTTATATAGAGAACACAGTGTATAGTATTATTTATATAGAATACACAGTGTATAGTATTATTTTTATAGAAAACACAGTGTATAGTATTATTTATATAGAATACACGGTGTATAGTATTATTTATATAGAAAACACAGTGTATAGTATTATTTATATAGAGGACACAGTGTATAGTATTATTTGTATAGTATACACAGTGTATTTTATTATTTATATAGAATACACAGTGTATAGTATAATTTATATAGAATACACCGTGTTTTGTATTATTTATATAGAATACAGAGTGTATAGTATTATTTATATAGAGAACAGAGTGTATAGAATTATTTAAATAGAATACACAGTGTATAGTTTTATTTATATAGAGGACACAGTGTATAGTAATATTTATATAGAATACACAGTGTATAGTATTATTTAAATAGAATACACAGTGTATAGTATTATTTATATAGAGAACACAGTATATAGTATTAATTCTATAGAATACACAGTGTATAGTATTATTTAAATAGAATACAGTGTATAGTATTATTTATATAGAATACACAGTGTATAGTATTATTTAAATAGAATACACAGTGTACAGTATTATTTATATAGAATACACAGTGTATAGTATTATTTATTTAGAATACACAGTGTATAGTATTATTTATATAGAGGTCGCAGTGTATTGTATTATTTATATAGAGGACACAGTGTACAGTATTATTTATATAGAGAACACAGTGTATAGTATTATTTATGTAGAGGACACAGTGTATAGTATTATTTATATAGCATACACAGTGTATTTTATTATTTATATAGAATACACAGTGTATAGTATTATTTATATAGAGAACACAGTGTATAGAATTATTTATATAGAATACACAGTGTATAGTATTATTTAAATAGAATACACAGTGTATAGTATTATTTATATAGAGAACACAGTGTATAGTATTATTTATATAGAGTACACCGTGTATAGTATTATTTATATAGAATACACAGTGTATAGTATTATTTATATAGAGAACACAGTGTATAGTATTATTTATATAGAGAACACCGTGTATAGTATTATTTATATAGAATACACAGTGTATAGGATTATTTATATAGAATACACAGTGTATAGAATTATTTATTTAGAATACACAGTGTGTAGTATTATTTATATAGAGGTCGCAGTGTATTGTATTATTTATATAGAGGACACAGTGTATAGTATTATTTATATAGAGGACGCAGTGTATAGTAATATTTATATAGAATACTCAGTGTATAGGATTATTTATATAGAGAACACAGTGTATAGTATTATTTATATAGAGAACACAGTGTATAGGATTATTTATATAGAGAACACGGTGTATAGTATTATTTATATAGAGAACACAGTGTATAGAATTATTTAAATAGAATACACAGTGTATAGTATTATTTATATAGAGAACACAGTGTATAGTATTATTTATATAGAATACACAGTGTATAGTATTATTTATATAGAGAACACAGTGTATAGTATTATTTATATAGAATACACAGTGTATAGTATTATTTTTATAGAAAACAAAGTGTATAGTATTATTTATATAGAATACACGGTGTATAGTATTATTTATATAGAAAACGCAGTGTATAGTATTATTTATATAGAGGACACAGTGTATAGTATTATTTGTATAGTATACACAGTGTATTTTATTATTTATATAGAATACACAGTGTATAGTATTATTTACATAGAATACACAGTGTATAGTATTATTTCTATAGAATACCCAGTGTATATTATTATTTATATAGAGAACACAGTGTATAGTATTATTTCTATAGAATACACAGTGTATAGTATTATTTATATAGAATACACAGTGTATAATATTATTTATATAGAGAACACCGTGTATAGTATTATTTATATAGAATACACAGTGTATAGTATTATTTATTTAGAGGACACAGTGTATAGTATTAGTTATATAGTATACACAGTGTGTTTTATTATTTATATAGAATACACAGTGTATAGTATTAGTTATATAGAATACACAGTGTATAGTATTATTTATATAGAATACACAGTGTATAGTATTATTTATATAGAATACACAGCATATAGTATTTTTTATAAAGAGGACACATTGTACAGTATTATTTATATAGAGAACACAGTGTATGGTATTATTTTTATAGAGGACACACTGTATAGTATTATTTATATAGAGGACACAGTGTATAGTAGTATTTATATAGAGAACATAGTCTATAGTATTTTCATATAGAGGACACAGTGTACAGTATTATTTATATAGAGAACACAGTGTATAGTATTATTTATATAGAAAACTCACTGTATAGGATTATTCATATAGAGAACACAGTGTATAGTATTATTTATATAGAGAACACAGTGTATAGGATTATTTATACAGAGAACACAGTGTATAGTATTATTTATATATAGAACACAGTGTATAGAATTATTTAAATAGAATACACAGTGTATAGTATTATTTATATAGAAAACACAGTGTATAGTATTATTTATATAAAGAACACAGTGTATAGTATTATTTATATAGAATACACAGTGTATAGTATTTTTAATATAGAGAACACAGTGTATAGTATTATTTATATAGAGGACACAGTGTATTGTTTTATTTATATAGAGAACACAGTGTATAGGATTATTTATATAGAGAACACAGTGTATAGTATTATTTATATAGAGAACACAGTGTATTGTATTATTTAAATAGAATACACAGTGTATAGTATTATTTATATAGAGGTCGCAGTGTATTGTATTATTTATATAGAGGACACAGTGTACAGTATTATTTATATAGAGAACACAGTGTATAGTATTATTTATATAGAGGACACAGTGTATAGTATTATTTATATAGCATACACAGTGTATAGTATTATTTATATAGAGAACACAGTGTATAGAATTATTTATATAGAATACACAGTGTATAGTATTATTTAAATAGAATACACAGTGTATAGTATTATTTATAGAGAACACAGTGTATAGTATTATTTATATAGAGAACACCGTGTATAGTATTATTTATATAGAATACACAGTGTATAGTATTATTTATATAGAATACACAGTGTATAGAATTATTTATTTAGAATACACAGTGTGTAGTATTATTTATATAGAGGTCGCAGTGTATTGTATTATTTATATAGAGGACACAGTGTATAGTATTATTTATATAGAGGACGCAGTGTATAGTAATATTTATATAAAATACTCAGTGTATAGGATTATTTATATAGAGAACACAGTGTATAGTATTATTTATATAGAGAACACAGCGTATAGGATTATTTATATAGAGAACACGGTGTATAGTATTATTTATATAGAGAACACAGTGTATAGAATTATTTAAATAGAATACACAGTGTATAGTATTATTTATATAGAGAACACAGTGGATAGTATTATTTATATAGAATTCACAGTGCATAGTATTATTTATATAGAGAACACAGTGTATAGTATTATTTATATAGAATACACAGTGTATAGTATTATTTTTATAGAAAACACAGTGTATAGTATTATTTATATAGAATACACAGTGTATAGTATTATTAATATAGAGAACACAGTGTATAGTATTATTTATATAGAGGACACAGTGTATTGTTTTATTTATATAGAGAACACAGTGTATAGGATTATTTATATAGAGAACACAGTGTATAGTATTATTTATATAGAGAACACAGTGTATTGTATTATTTAAATAGAATACACAGTGTATAGTATTATTTATATAGAGGTCGCAGTGTATTGTATTATTTATATAGAGGACACAGTGTACAGTATTATTTATATAGAGAACACAGTGTATAGTATTATTTATATAGAGGACACAGTGTATAGTATTATTTATATAGCATACACAGTGTATTTTATTATTTATATAGAATACACAGTGTATAGTATTATTTATATAGAGAACACAGTGTATAGAATTATTTATATAGAATACACAGTGTATAGTATTATTTAAATAGAATACACAGTGTATAGTATTATTTATATAGAGAACACAGTGTATAGTATTATTTATATAGAGAACACCGTGTATAGTATTATTTATATAGAATACACAGTGTATAGTATTATTTATATAGAATACACAGTGTATAGAATTATTTATTTAGAATACACAGTGTGTAGTATTATTTATATAGAGGTCGCAGTGTATTGTATTATTTATATAGAGGACACAGTGTATAGTATTATTTATATAGAGGACGCAGTGTATAGTAATATTTATATAAAATACTCAGTGTATAGGATTATTTATATAGAGAACACAGTGTATAGTATTATTTATATAGAGAACACAGTGTATAGGATTATTTATATAGAGAACACGGTGTATAGTATTATTTATATAGAGAACACAGTGTATAGAATTATTTAAATAGAATACACAGTGTATAGTATTATTTATATAGAGAACACAGTGTATAGTATTATTTATATAGAATACACAGTGTATATTATTATTTATATAGAGAACACAGTGTATAGTATTATTTAAATATAATACACAGTGTATTGTATTATTTATATAGAATACACAGTGTATAATATTATTTATATACAGAACACCGTGTATAGTATTATTTATATAGAATACACAGTGTATAGTATTATTTATTTAGAGGACAAAGTGTATAGTATTATTTATATAGTATACACAGTGTGTTTTATTATTTATATAGAATACACAGTGTATAGTATTAGTTATATAGAATACACAGTGTATAGTATTATTTATATAGTATACACAGTGTATTTTATTATTTATATAGAATACACAGTGTATAGTATTATTTACATAGAGAACACAGTGTATAGTATTATTTCTATAGAATACACAGTGTATAGTATTATTTCTATAGAGAACACAGTGTATAGTATTATTTCTCTAGAATACACAGTGTATATTATTATTTATTTAGAGGACAAAGTGTATAGTATTATTTATATAGTATACACAGTGTGTTTTATTATTTATATAGAATACACAGTGTATAGTATTAGTTATATAGAATACACAGTGTATAGTATTATTTATATAGAATACACAGTGTATAGTATTATTTATATAGAATACACAGCATATAGTATTTTTTATAAAGAGGACACATTGTACAGTATTATTTATATAGAGAACACAGTGTATGGTATTATTTTTATAGAGGACACACTGTATAGTATTATTTATATAGAGGACACAGTGTATAGTATTATTTATATAGAGAACACAGTGTATAGTATTATTTATATAGAAAACTCACTGTATAGGATTATTCATATAGAGAACACAGTGTATAGTATTATTTATATAGAGAACACAGTGTATAGGATTATTTATATAGAGAACACAGTGTATAGTATTATTTATATATTGAACACAGTGTATAGAATTATTTAAATAGAATACACAGTGTATAGTATTATTTATATAGAAAACACAGTGTATAGTATTATTTATATAAAGAACACAGTGTATAGTATTATTTATATAGAATACACAGTGTATAGTATTATTAATATAGAGAACACAGTGTATAGTATTATTTATATAGAGGACACAGTGTATTGTTTTATTTATATAGAGAACACAGTGTATAGGATTATTTATATAGAGAACACAGTGTATAGTATTATTTATATAGAGAACACAGTGTATTGTATTATTTAAATAGAATACACAAGGTATAGTATTATTTATATAGAATACACAGTGTATAGTATTATTTATATAAAGAACACAGTGTATAGTATTATTTATATAGAATACACAGTGTATAGTATTATTAATATAGAGAACTCAGTGTATAGTATTATTTATATAGAAAAAACAGTGTATAGTTTTATTTATAGAGAGAACACAGTCTATAGTAATATTTAAATAGAATACACTGTGTATAGTATTATTTATATAGAATACACAGTATATAGTATTATTTAAATAGAATACACTGTGTATAGTATTATTTATATAGTATACACATTGTATAGTATTATTTATATAGAAAACACAGTCTATAGTATTATTTATAAAGAATACACAGTGTATATTATTATTTATATAGAGAACACAGTGTATAGTTTTATTTAAATAGAATACACAGTGTATAGTATTATTTATATAGAGAACACAGTGTATAGGTTTATTTATATAGAGAACACAGTGTATAGTAATATTTATATAGAAAACACAGTGTATAGTTTTTTTTATGTAGAGAACACAGTGTATAGGATTATTTATATAGAGAACAGAGTGTATAGTATTATTTATATAGAATACACAGTGTATAGTATTATTTATATTGAGGTCGCAGTGTATTGTATTATTTATATAGAGGACTCAGTGTATAGTATTATTTAAAAAGAATACACAGTGTATAGTATTATTTAAAAAGAATACACATTGTATAGTATTATTTATATAGAGGACGCAGTGTATAGTAATATTTATATAGAATACTCAGTGTATAGGATTATTTATATAGAGAACACCGTGTATAGTATTATTTATATAGAATACACTGTGTTTTGTATTATTTCTATAGAATACACAGTGTATAGTATTATTTCTATAGAATACACAGTGTTTTGTATTATTTATATAGAATACAGAGTGTATAGTATTATTTATATAGAGAACACAGTGTATAGAATTATTTAAATAGAATACACAGTGTATAGTATTATTTATATAGAGGACACAGTGTATAGTAATATTTATATAGAATACACAGTGTATAGTATTATTTAAATAGAATACACAGTGTATAGTATTATTTATATAGAGAACACAGTATATAGTATTAATTCTATAGAATACACAGTGTATAGTATTATTTAAATAGAATACAGTGTATAGTATTATTTATATAGAATACACAGTGTATAGTATTATTTATATAGAGGTCGCAGTGTATTGTATTATTTATATAGAGGACACAGTGTACAGTATTATTTATATAGAGAACACAGTGTATAGTATTATTTATATAGCATACACAGTGTATTTTATTATTTATATAGAATACACAGTGTATAGTATTATTTATATAGAGAACACAGTGTATAGAATTATTTATATAGAATACACAGTGTATAGTATTATTTAAATAGAATACACAGTGTATAGTATTATTTATATAGAGAACACAGTGTATAGTATTATTTATATAGAGAACACAGTGTATAGGATTATTTATATAGAGAACACGGTGTATAGTATTATTTATATAGAGAACACATTGTATAGAATTATTTAAATAGAATACACAGTGTATAGTATTATTTATATAGAAAACACAGTGTATAGTATTATTTATATAGAGAACACAGTGTATAGTATTATTTATATAGAATACACAGTGTATAGTATTATTTATATAGAGAACACAGTGTATAGTATTATTTATATAGAATACACAGTGTATAGTATTATTTTTATAGAAAACACAGTGTATAGTATTATTTATATAGAATACACGGTGTATAGTATTATTTATATAGAAAACACAGTGTATAGTATTATTTATATAGAGGACACAGTGTATAGTATTATTTGTATAGTATACACAGTGTATTTTATTATTTATATAGAATACACAGTGTATAGTATTATTTACATAGAGAACACAGTGTATAGTATTATTTCTATAGAATACACAGTGTATAGTATTATTTCTATAGAATACACAGTGTATATTATTATTTATATAGAGAACACAGTGTATAGTATTATTTATATAGAATACACAGTGTATAGTATTATTTATATAGAATACACAGTGTATAATATTATTTATATAGAGAACACCGTGTATAGTATTATTTATATAGAATACACAGTGTATAGTATTATTTCTTTAGAGGACACAGTGTATAGTATTATTTATATAGAATACACAGTGTATAGTATTATTTATATAGAATACACAGCATATAGTATTTTTTATAAAGAGGACACATTGTACAGTATTATTTATTTAGAGAACACAGTGTATGGTATTATTTTTATAGAGGACACACTGTATAGTATTATTTATATAGAGGACACAGTGTATAGTAGTATTTATATAGAGAACATGGTGTATAGTATTTTCATATAGAGGACACAGTGTACAGTATTATTTATATAGAGAACACAGTGTATAGTATTATTTATATAGAAAACTCACTGTATAGGATTATTCATATAGAGAACACAGTGTATAGTATTATTTATATAGAGAACACAGTGTATAGGATTATTTATATAGAGAACACAGTGTATAGAATTATTTAAATAGAATACACAGTGTATAGTATTATTTATATAGAAAACACAGTGTATAGTATTATTTATATAAAGAACACAGTGTATAGTATTATTTATATAGAATACACAGTGTATAGTATTATTTATATAGAGAACACAGTGTATAGTATTATTTATATAGAATACACAGTGTATAGTATTATTTATATAGAGAACACAGTGTATAGGATTATTTATATAGAATACACAGTGTATAGTATTATTTACATAGAGAACACAGTGTATATTATTATTTATATAGAGAACACAGTGTATAGTATTATTTATATAGAATACACAGTGTATAGTATTATTTATATAGAATACACAGTGTATATTATTATTTATATAGAGAACACAGTGTATAGTATTATTTATATAGAATACACAGTGTATAGTATTATTTATATAGAATACACAGTGTATAATATTATTTATATAGAGAACACCGTGTATAGTATTATTTATATAGAATACACAGTGTATAGTATTTTTTATTTAGAGGACACAGTGTATAGTATTATTTATATAGTATACACAGTGTGTTTTATTATTTATATAGAATACACAGTGTATAGTATTAGCTATATAGAATACACAGTGTATAGTATTATTTATATAGAATACACAGTGTATAGTATTATTTATATAGAATACACAGCATATAGTATTTTTTATAAAGAGGACACATTGTACAGTATTATTTATATAGAGAACACAGTGTATGGTATTATTTTTATAGAGGACACACTGTATAGTATTATTTATATAGAGGACACAGTGTATAGTAGTATTTATATAGAGAACATAGTGTATAGTATTTTCATATAGAGGACACAGTGTACAGTATTATTTATATAGAGAACACAGTGTATAGTATTATTTATATAGAAAACTCACTGTATAGGATTATTCATATAGAGAACACAGTGTATAGTATTATTTATATAGAGAACACAGTGTGTAGTATTATTTATATATAGAACACAGTGTATAGAATTATTTAAATAGAATACACAGTGTATAGTATTATTTATATAGAAAACACAGTGTATAGTATTATTTATATAAAGAACACAGTGTATAGTATTATTTATATAGAATACACAGTGTATAGTATTATTAATATAGAGAACACAGTGTATAGTATTATTTATATAGAGGACACAGTGTATTGTTTTATTTATATAGAGAACACAGTGTATAGGATTATTTATATAGAGAACACAGTGTATAGTATTATTTATATAGAGAACACAGTGTATTGTATTATTTAAATAGAATACACAGTGTATAGTATTATTTATATAGAGGTTGCAGTGTATTGTATTATTTATATAGAGGACACAGTGTACAGTATTATTTATATAGAGAACACAGTGTATAGTATTATTTATATAGAGGACACAGTGTATAGTATTATTTATATAGAGAACACAGTGTATAGAATTATTTATATAGAATACACAGTGTATAGTATTATTTAAATAGAATACACAGTGTATAGTATTATTTATATAGAGAACACAGTGTATAGTATTATTTATATAGAGAACACCGAAAATAGTATTATTTATATAGAATACACAGTGTATAGTATTATTTATATAGAATACACAGTGTATAGAATTATTTATTTAGAATACACAGTGTGTAGTATTATTTATATAGAGGTCGCAGTGTATTGTATTATTTATATAGAGGACGCAGTGTATAGTAATATTTATATAAAATACTCAGTGTATAGGATTATTTATATAGAGAACACAGTGTATAGTATTATTTATATAGAGAACACAGTGTATAGGATTATTTATATAGAGAACACGGTGTATAGTATTATTTATATAGAGAACACAGTGTATAGTATTATTTATATAGAATACACAGTGTATAGTATTATTTATATAGAGAACACAGTGTATAGTATTATTTATATAGAATACACAGTGTATAGTATTATTTTTATAGAAAACACAGTGTATAGTATTATTTATATAGAATACACGGTGTATAGTATTATTTATATAGAAAACACAGTGTATAGTATTATTTATATAGAGGACACAGTGTATAGTATTATTTGTATAGTATACACAGTGTCTTTTATTATTTATATAGAATACACAGTGTATAGTATTATTTACATAGAGAACACAGTGTATAGTATTATTTCTATAGAATACACAGTGTATAGTATTATTTCTATCGAATACACAGTGTATATTATTATTTATATAGAGAACACAGTGTATAGTATTATTTATATAGAATACACAGTGTATAATATTATTTATATAGAGAACACCGTGTATAGTATTATTTATATAGAATACACAGTGTATAGTATTATTTATTTAGAGGACACAGTGTATAGTATGATTTGTATAGTATACACAGTGTATTTTATTATTTATATAGAATACACAGTGTATAGTATTATTTACATAGAGAACACAGTGTATATTATTATTTATATAGAGAACACAGTGTATAGTATTATTTATATAGAATACACAGTGTATAGTATTATTTTTATAGAATACACAGTGTATATTATTATTTATATAGAGAACACAGTGTATAGTATTATTTATATAGAATACACAGTGTATAGTATTATTTATATAGAATACACAGTGTATAATATTATTTATATAGAGAACACCGTGTATAGTATTATTTATATAGAATACACAGTGTATAGTATTTTTTATTTAGAGGACACAGTGTATAGTATTATTTATATAGTATACACAGTGTGTTTTATTATTTATATAGAATACACAGTGTATAGTATTAGCTATATAGAATACACAGTGTATAGTATTATTTATATAGAATACACAGTGTATAGTATTATTTATATAGAATACACAGCATATAGTATTTTTTATAAAGAGGACACATTGTACAGTATTATTTATATAGAGAACACAGTGTATGGTATTATTTTTATAGAGGACACACTGTATAGTATTATTTATATAGAGGACACAGTGTATAGTAGTATTTATATAGAGAACATAGTGTATAGTATTTTCATATAGAGGACACAGTGTACAGTATTATTTATATAGAGAACACAGTGTATAGTATTATTTATATAGAAAACTCACTGTATAGGATTATTCATATAGAGAACACAGTGTATAGTATTATTTATATAGAGAACACAGTGTGTAGTATTATTTATATATAGAACACAGTGTATAGAATTATTTAAATAGAATACACAGTGTATAGTATTATTTATATAGAAAACACAGTGTATAGTATTATTTATATAAAGAACACAGTGTATAGTATTATTTATATAGAATACACAGTGTATAGTATTATTAATATAGAGAACACAGTGTATAGTATTATTTATATAGAGGACACAGTGTATTGTTTTATTTATATAGAGAACACAGTGTATAGGATTATTTATATAGAGAACACAGTGTATAGTATTATTTATATAGAGAACACAGTGTATTGTATTATTTAAATAGAATACACAGTGTATAGTATTATTTATATAGAGGTTGCAGTGTATTGTATTATTTATATAGAGGACACAGTGTACAGTATTATTTATATAGAGAACACAGTGTATAGTATTATTTATATAGAGGACACAGTGTATAGTATTATTTATATAGAGAACACAGTGTATAGAATTATTTATATAGAATACACAGTGTATAGTATTATTTAAATAGAATACACAGTGTATAGTATTATTTATATAGAGAACACAGTGTATAGTATTATTTATATAGAGAACACCGAAAATAGTATTATTTATATAGAATACACAGTGTATAGTATTATTTATATAGAATACACAGTGTATAGTATTATTTATATAGAGGTCGCAGTGTATTGTATTATTTATATAGAGGACGCAGTGTATAGTAATATTTATATAAAATACTCAGTGTATAGGATTATTTATATAGAGAACACAGTGTATAGTATTATTTATATAGAAAACACAGTGTATAGTATTATTTATATAAAGAACACAGTGTATAGTATTATTTATATAGAATACACAGTGTATAGTATTATTAATATAGAGAACACAGTGTATAGTATTATTTATATAGAGGACACAGTGTATTGTTTTATTTATATAGAGAACACAGTGTATAGGATTATTTATATAGAGAACACAGTGTATAGTATTATTTATATAGAGAACACAGTGTATTGTATTATTTAAATAGAATACACAGTGTATAGTATTATTTATATAGAGGTTGCAGTGTATTGTATTATTTATATAGAGGACACAGTGTACAGTATTATTTATATAGAGAACACAGTGTATAGTATTATTTATATAGAGGACACAGTGTATAGTATTATTTATATAGAGAACACAGTGTATAGAATTATTTATATAGAATACACAGTGTATAGTATTATTTAAATAGAATACACAGTGTATAGTATTATTTATATAGAGAACACAGTGTATAGTATTATTTATATAGAGAACACCGAAAATAGTATTATTTATATAGAATACACAGTGTATAGTATTATTTATATAGAATACACAGTGTATAGTATTATTTATATAGAATACACAGTGTTTTGTATTATTTATATAGAATACAGAGTGTATAGTATTATTTATATAGAGAACACAGTGTATAGTATTATTTATATAGAATACACAGTGTATAGAATTATTTAAATAGAATACACAGTGTATAGTATTATTTATATAGAGGACACAGCGTATAGTATTATTTATATAGAGGACACAGTTTATAGTAATATTTATATAAAATACACAGTGTATAGTATTATTAAAATAGAATACACAGTGTATAGTATTATTTATATAGAGAACACAGTATATAGTATTAATTCTATAGAATACACAGTGTATAGTATTATTTAAATAGAATACAGTGTATAGTATTATTTATATAGAATACACAGTGTATAGTATTATTTAAATAGAATACACAGTGTATAGTATTATTTATATAGAGGTCGCAGTGTATTGTATTATTTATATAGAGGACACAGTGTACAGTATTATTTATATAGAGAACACAGTGTATAGTATTATTTATATAGAGGACACAGTGTATAGTATTATTTATATAGTATACAAAGTGTATTTTATTATTTATATAGAATAGACAGTGTATAGTATTATTTATATAGAGAACACAGTGTATAGTATTATTTATATAGAATACACAGTGTATAGTATTATTTAAATAGAATACACAGTGTATAGTATTATTTATATAGAGAACACAGTGTATAGTATTATTTATATAGAGAACACCGTATATAGTATTATTTATATAGAATAAACAGTGTATAGTATTATTTATATAGAATACACAGTGTATAGAATTATTTATATAGAATACACGGTGTATAGTATTATTTATATAGAAAACACAGTGTTTAGTATTATTTATATAGAGGACACAGTGTATAGTATTATTTGTATAGTATACACAGTGTATTTTATTATTTATATAGAATACACAGTGTATACTATTATTTACATAGAGAACACAGTGTATAGTATTATTTCTATAGAATACACAGTGTATAGTATTATTTCTAAAGAATACACAGTGTATATTATTATTTATATAGAGAACACAGTGTATAGTATTATTTATATAGAATACACAGTGTATAGTATTATTTATATAGAATACACAGTGTATAATATTATTTATATAGAGAACACCGTGTATAGTATTATTTATATAGAATACACAGTGTATAGTATTATTTATTTAGAGGACACAGTGTATAGTATTATTTATATAGTATACACAGTGTGTTTTATTATTTATATAGAATACACAGTGTATAGTATTAGTTATATAGAATACACAGTGTATAGTATTATTTATATAGAATACACAGTGTATAGTATTATTTATATAGAATACACAGTGTATAGTATTATTTATATAGAATACACAGTGTATATTATTATTTATATAGAGAACACAGTGTATAGTATTATTTATATAGAATACACAGTGTATAGTATTATTTATATAGAATACACAGTGTATAATATTATTTATATAGAGAACACCGTGTATAGTATTATTTATATAGAATACACAGTGTATAGTATTATTTATTTAGAGGACACAGTGTATAGTATTATTTATATAGAATACACAGCATATAGTATTTTTTATAAAGAGGACACATTGTACAGTATTATTTATATAGAGAACACAGTGTATGGTATTATTTATATAGAGAACACAGTGTATAGTATTATTTATATATAGAACACAGTGTATAGAAATATTTAAATAGAATACACAGTGTATAGTATTATTTATATAGAAAACACAGTGTATAGTATTATTTATATAAAGAACACAGTGTATAGTATTATTTATATAGAATACACAGTGTATAGTATTATTAATATAGAGAACACAGTGTATAGTATTATTTATATAGAGGACACAGTGTATTGTTTTATTTATATAGAGAACACAGTGTATAGGATTATTTATATAGAGAACACAGTGTATAGTATTATTTATATAGAGAACACAGTGTATAGTATTATTTATATATAGAACACAGTGTATAGAAATATTTAAATAGAATACACAGTGTATAGTATTATTTATATAGAAAACACAGTGTATAGTATTATTTATATAAAGAACACAGTGTATAGTATTATTTATATAGAATACACAGTGTATAGTATTATTTATATAGAAAACACAGTGTATAGTATTATTTATATAAAGAACACAGTGTATAGTATTATTTATATAGAATACACAGTGTATAGTATTATTAATATAGAGAACACAGTGTATAGTATTATTTATATAGAGAACACAGTGTATAGTATTATTTATATATAGAACACAGTGTATAGAAATATTTAAATAGAATACACAGTGTATAGTATTATTTATATAGAAAACACAGTGTATAGTATTATTTATATAAAGAACACAGTGTATAGTATTATTTATATAGAATACACAGTGTATAGTATTATTAATATAGAGAACACAGTGTATAGTATTATTTATATAGAGGACACAGTGTATTGTTTTATTTATATAGAGAACACAGTGTATAGGATTATTTATATAGAGAACACAGTGTATAGTATTATTTATATAGAGAACACAGTGTATTGTATTATTTAAATAGAATACACAGTGTATAGTATTATTTATATAGAGGTCGCAGTGTATTGTATTATTTATATAGAGGACACAGTGTACAGTATTATTTATATAGAGAACACAGTGTATAGTATTATTTATATAGAGGACACAGTGTATAGTATTATTTATATAGAGAACACAGTGTATAGAATTATTTATATAGAATACACAGTGTATAGTATTATTTAAATAGAATACACAGTGTATAGTATTATTTATATAGAGAACACAGTGTATAGTATTATTTATATAGAGAACACCGAAAATAGTATTATTTATATAGAATACACAGTGTATAGTATTATTTATATAGAATACACAGTGTATAGAATTATTTATTTAGAATACACAGTGTGTAGTATTATTTATATAGAGGTCGCAGTGTATTGTATTATTTATATAGAGGACACAGTGTATAGTATTATTTATATAGAGGACGCAGTGTATAGTAATATTTATATAGAATACTCAGTGTATAGGATTATTTATATAGAGAACACCGTGTATAGTATTATTTATATAGAATACACTGTGTTTTGTATTATTTCTATAGAATACACAGTGTATAGTATTATTTCTATAGAATACACAGTGTTTTGTATTATTTATATAGAATACAGAGTGTATAGTATTATTTATATAGAGAACACAGTGTATAGAATTATTTAAATAGAATACACAGTGTATAGTATTATTTATATAGAGGACACAGTGTATAGTAATATTTATATAGAATACACAGTGTATAGTATTATTTAAATAGAATACACAGTGTATAGTATTATTTATATAGAGAACACAGTATATAGTATTAATTCTATAGAATACACAGTGTATAGTATTATTTAAATAGAATACAGTGTATAGTATTATTTATATAGAATACACAGTGTATAGTATTATTTATATAGAGGTCGCAGTGTATTGTATTATTTATATAGAGGACACAGTGTACAGTATTATTTATATAGAGAACACAGTGTATAGTATTATTTATATAGAGGACACAGTGTATAGTATTATTTATATAGCATACACAGTGTATTTTATTATTTATATAGAATACACAGTGTATAGTATTATTTATATAGAGAACACAGTGTATAGAATTATTTATATAGAATACACAGTGTATAGTATTATTTAAATAGAATACACAGTGTATAGTATTATTTATATAGAGAACACAGTGTATAGTATTATTTATATAGAGAACACAGTGTATAGGATTATTTATATAGAGAACACGGTGTATAGTATTATTTATATAGAGAACACATTGTATAGAATTATTTAAATAGAATACACAGTGTATAGTATTATTTATATAGAAAACACAGTGTATAGTATTATTTATATAGAGAACACAGTGTATAGTATTATTTATATAGAATACACAGTGTATAGTATTATTTATATAGAGAACACAGTGTATAGTATTATTTATATAGAATACACAGTGTATAGTATTATTTTTATAGAAAACACAGTGTATAGTATTATTTATATAGAATACACGGTGTATAGTATTATTTATATAGAAAACACAGTGTATAGTATTATTTATATAGAGGACACAGTGTATAGTATTATTTGTATAGTATACACAGTGTATTTTATTATTTATATAGAATACACAGTGTATAGTATTATTTACATAGAGAACACAGTGTATAGTATTATTTCTATAGAATACACAGTGTATAGTATTATTTCTATAGAATACACAGTGTATATTATTATTTATATAGAGAACACAGTGTATAGTATTATTTATATAGAATACACAGTGTATAGTATTATTTATATAGAATACACAGTGTATAATATTATTTATATAGAGAACACCGTGTATAGTATTATTTATATAGAATACACAGTGTATAGTATTATTTCTTTAGAGGACACAGTGTATAGTATTATTTATATAGAATACACAGTGTATAGTATTATTTATATAGAATACACAGCATATAGTATTTTTTATAAAGAGGACACATTGTACAGTATTATTTATTTAGAGAACACAGTGTATGGTATTATTTTTATAGAGGACACACTGTATAGTATTATTTATATAGAGGACACAGTGTATAGTAGTATTTATATAGAGAACATGGTGTATAGTATTTTCATATAGAGGACACAGTGTACAGTATTATTTATATAGAGAACACAGTGTATAGTATTATTTATATAGAAAACTCACTGTATAGGATTATTCATATAGAGAACACAGTGTATAGTATTATTTATATAGAGAACACAGTGTATAGGATTATTTATATAGAGAACACAGTGTATAGAATTATTTAAATAGAATACACAGTGTATAGTATTATTTATATAGAAAACACAGTGTATAGTATTATTTATATAAAGAACACAGTGTATAGTATTATTTATATAGAATACACAGTGTATAGTATTATTTATATAGAGAACACAGTGTATAGTATTATTTATATAGAATACACAGTGTATAGTATTATTTATATAGAGAACACAGTGTATAGGATTATTTATATAGAATACACAGTGTATAGTATTATTTACATAGAGAACACAGTGTATATTATTATTTATATAGAGAACACAGTGTATAGTATTATTTATATAGAATACACAGTGTATAGTATTATTTATATAGAATACACAGTGTATAATATTATTTATATAGAGAACACCGTGTATAGTATTATTTATATAGAATACACAGTGTATAGTATTTTTTATTTAGAGGACACAGTGTATAGTATTATTTATATAGTATACACAGTGTGTTTTATTATTTATATAGAATACACAGTGTATAGTATTAGCTATATAGAATACACAGTGTATAGTATTATTTATATAGAATACACAGTGTATAGTATTATTTATATAGAATACACAGCATATAGTATTTTTTATAAAGAGGACACATTGTACAGTATTATTTATATAGAGAACACAGTGTATGGTATTATTTTTATAGAGGACACACTGTATAGTATTATTTATATAGAGGACACAGTGTATAGTAGTATTTATATAGAGAACATAGTGTATAGTATTTTCATATAGAGGACACAGTGTACAGTATTATTTATATAGAGAACACAGTGTATAGTATTATTTATATAGAAAACTCACTGTATAGGATTATTCATATAGAGAACACAGTGTATAGTATTATTTATATAGAGAACACAGTGTGTAGTATTATTTATATATAGAACACAGTGTATAGAATTATTTAAATAGAATACACAGTGTATAGTATTATTTATATAGAAAACACAGTGTATAGTATTATTTATATAAAGAACACAGTGTATAGTATTATTTATATAGAATACACAGTGTATAGTATTATTAATATAGAGAACACAGTGTATAGTATTATTTATATAGAGGACACAGTGTATTGTTTTATTTATATAGAGAACACAGTGTATAGGATTATTTATATAGAGAACACAGTGTATAGTATTATTTATATAGAGAACACAGTGTATTGTATTATTTAAATAGAATACACAGTGTATAGTATTATTTATATAGAGGTTGCAGTGTATTGTATTATTTATATAGAGGACACAGTGTACAGTATTATTTATATAGAGAACACAGTGTATAGTATTATTTATATAGAGGACACAGTGTATAGTATTATTTATATAGAGAACACAGTGTATAGAATTATTTATATAGAATACACAGTGTATAGTATTATTTAAATAGAATACACAGTGTATAGTATTATTTATATAGAGAACACAGTGTATAGTATTATTTATATAGAGAACACCGAAAATAGTATTATTTATATAGAATACACAGTGTATAGTATTATTTATATAGAATACACAGTGTATAGAATTATTTATTTAGAATACACAGTGTGTAGTATTATTTATATAGAGGTCGCAGTGTATTGTATTATTTATATAGAGGACGCAGTGTATAGTAATATTTATATAAAATACTCAGTGTATAGGATTATTTATATAGAGAACACAGTGTATAGTATTATTTATATAGAGAACACAGTGTATAGGATTATTTATATAGAGAACACGGTGTATAGTATTATTTATATAGAGAACACAGTGTATAGTATTATTTATATAGAATACACAGTGTATAGTATTATTTATATAGAGAACACAGTGTATAGTATTATTTATATAGAATACACAGTGTATAGTATTATTTTTATAGAAAACACAGTGTATAGTATTATTTATATAGAATACACGGTGTATAGTATTATTTATATAGAAAACACAGTGTATAGTATTATTTATATAGAGGACACAGTGTATAGTATTATTTGTATAGTATACACAGTGTCTTTTATTATTTATATAGAATACACAGTGTATAGTATTATTTACATAGAGAACACAGTGTATAGTATTATTTCTATAGAATACACAGTGTATAGTATTATTTCTATCGAATACACAGTGTATATTATTATTTATATAGAGAACACAGTGTATAGTATTATTTATATAGAATACACAGTGTATAATATTATTTATATAGAGAACACCGTGTATAGTATTATTTATATAGAATACACAGTGTATAGTATTATTTATTTAGAGGACACAGTGTATAGTATGATTTGTATAGTATACACAGTGTATTTTATTATTTATATAGAATACACAGTGTATAGTATTATTTACATAGAGAACACAGTGTATATTATTATTTATATAGAGAACACAGTGTATAGTATTATTTATATAGAATACACAGTGTATAGTATTATTTTTATAGAATACACAGTGTATATTATTATTTATATAGAGAACACAGTGTATAGTATTATTTATATAGAATACACAGTGTATAGTATTATTTATATAGAATACACAGTGTATAATATTATTTATATAGAGAACACCGTGTATAGTATTATTTATATAGAATACACAGTGTATAGTATTTTTTATTTAGAGGACACAGTGTATAGTATTATTTATATAGTATACACAGTGTGTTTTATTATTTATATAGAATACACAGTGTATAGTATTAGCTATATAGAATACACAGTGTATAGTATTATTTATATAGAATACACAGTGTATAGTATTATTTATATAGAATACACAGCATATAGTATTTTTTATAAAGAGGACACATTGTACAGTATTATTTATATAGAGAACACAGTGTATGGTATTATTTTTATAGAGGACACACTGTATAGTATTATTTATATAGAGGACACAGTGTATAGTAGTATTTATATAGAGAACATAGTGTATAGTATTTTCATATAGAGGACACAGTGTACAGTATTATTTATATAGAGAACACAGTGTATAGTATTATTTATATAGAAAACTCACTGTATAGGATTATTCATATAGAGAACACAGTGTATAGTATTATTTATATAGAGAACACAGTGTGTAGTATTATTTATATATAGAACACAGTGTATAGAATTATTTAAATAGAATACACAGTGTATAGTATTATTTATATAGAAAACACAGTGTATAGTATTATTTATATAAAGAACACAGTGTATAGTATTATTTATATAGAATACACAGTGTATAGTATTATTAATATAGAGAACACAGTGTATAGTATTATTTATATAGAGGACACAGTGTATTGTTTTATTTATATAGAGAACACAGTGTATAGGATTATTTATATAGAGAACACAGTGTATAGTATTATTTATATAGAGAACACAGTGTATTGTATTATTTAAATAGAATACACAGTGTATAGTATTATTTATATAGAGGTTGCAGTGTATTGTATTATTTATATAGAGGACACAGTGTACAGTATTATTTATATAGAGAACACAGTGTATAGTATTATTTATATAGAGGACACAGTGTATAGTATTATTTATATAGAGAACACAGTGTATAGAATTATTTATATAGAATACACAGTGTATAGTATTATTTAAATAGAATACACAGTGTATAGTATTATTTATATAGAGAACACAGTGTATAGTATTATTTATATAGAGAACACCGAAAATAGTATTATTTATATAGAATACACAGTGTATAGTATTATTTATATAGAATACACAGTGTATAGTATTATTTATATAGAGGTCGCAGTGTATTGTATTATTTATATAGAGGACGCAGTGTATAGTAATATTTATATAAAATACTCAGTGTATAGGATTATTTATATAGAGAACACAGTGTATAGTATTATTTATATAGAAAACACAGTGTATAGTATTATTTATATAAAGAACACAGTGTATAGTATTATTTATATAGAATACACAGTGTATAGTATTATTAATATAGAGAACACAGTGTATAGTATTATTTATATAGAGGACACAGTGTATTGTTTTATTTATATAGAGAACACAGTGTATAGGATTATTTATATAGAGAACACAGTGTATAGTATTATTTATATAGAGAACACAGTGTATTGTATTATTTAAATAGAATACACAGTGTATAGTATTATTTATATAGAGGTTGCAGTGTATTGTATTATTTATATAGAGGACACAGTGTACAGTATTATTTATATAGAGAACACAGTGTATAGTATTATTTATATAGAGGACACAGTGTATAGTATTATTTATATAGAGAACACAGTGTATAGAATTATTTATATAGAATACACAGTGTATAGTATTATTTAAATAGAATACACAGTGTATAGTATTATTTATATAGAGAACACAGTGTATAGTATTATTTATATAGAGAACACCGAAAATAGTATTATTTATATAGAATACACAGTGTATAGTATTATTTATATAGAATACACAGTGTATAGTATTATTTATATAGAATACACAGTGTTTTGTATTATTTATATAGAATACAGAGTGTATAGTATTATTTATATAGAGAACACAGTGTATAGTATTATTTATATAGAATACACAGTGTATAGAATTATTTAAATAGAATACACAGTGTATAGTATTATTTATATAGAGGACACAGCGTATAGTATTATTTATATAGAGGACACAGTTTATAGTAATATTTATATAAAATACACAGTGTATAGTATTATTAAAATAGAATACACAGTGTATAGTATTATTTATATAGAGAACACAGTATATAGTATTAATTCTATAGAATACACAGTGTATAGTATTATTTAAATAGAATACAGTGTATAGTATTATTTATATAGAATACACAGTGTATAGTATTATTTAAATAGAATACACAGTGTATAGTATTATTTATATAGAGGTCGCAGTGTATTGTATTATTTATATAGAGGACACAGTGTACAGTATTATTTATATAGAGAACACAGTGTATAGTATTATTTATATAGAGGACACAGTGTATAGTATTATTTATATAGTATACAAAGTGTATTTTATTATTTATATAGAATAGACAGTGTATAGTATTATTTATATAGAGAACACAGTGTATAGTATTATTTATATAGAATACACAGTGTATAGTATTATTTAAATAGAATACACAGTGTATAGTATTATTTATATAGAGAACACAGTGTATAGTATTATTTATATAGAGAACACCGTATATAGTATTATTTATATAGAATAAACAGTGTATAGTATTATTTATATAGAATACACAGTGTATAGAATTATTTATATAGAATACACGGTGTATAGTATTATTTATATAGAAAACACAGTGTTTAGTATTATTTATATAGAGGACACAGTGTATAGTATTATTTGTATAGTATACACAGTGTATTTTATTATTTATATAGAATACACAGTGTATACTATTATTTACATAGAGAACACAGTGTATAGTATTATTTCTATAGAATACACAGTGTATAGTATTATTTCTAAAGAATACACAGTGTATATTATTATTTATATAGAGAACACAGTGTATAGTATTATTTATATAGAATACACAGTGTATAGTATTATTTATATAGAATACACAGTGTATAATATTATTTATATAGAGAACACCGTGTATAGTATTATTTATATAGAATACACAGTGTATAGTATTATTTATTTAGAGGACACAGTGTATAGTATTATTTATATAGTATACACAGTGTGTTTTATTATTTATATAGAATACACAGTGTATAGTATTAGTTATATAGAATACACAGTGTATAGTATTATTTATATAGAATACACAGTGTATAGTATTATTTATATAGAATACACAGTGTATAGTATTATTTATATAGAATACACAGTGTATATTATTATTTATATAGAGAACACAGTGTATAGTATTATTTATATAGAATACACAGTGTATAGTATTATTTATATAGAATACACAGTGTATAATATTATTTATATAGAGAACACCGTGTATAGTATTATTTATATAGAATACACAGTGTATAGTATTATTTATTTAGAGGACACAGTGTATAGTATTATTTATATAGAATACACAGCATATAGTATTTTTTATAAAGAGGACACATTGTACAGTATTATTTATATAGAGAACACAGTGTATGGTATTATTTATATAGAGAACACAGTGTATAGTATTATTTATATATAGAACACAGTGTATAGAAATATTTAAATAGAATACACAGTGTATAGTATTATTTATATAGAAAACACAGTGTATAGTATTATTTATATAAAGAACACAGTGTATAGTATTATTTATATAGAATACACAGTGTATAGTATTATTAATATAGAGAACACAGTGTATAGTATTATTTATATAGAGGACACAGTGTATTGTTTTATTTATATAGAGAACACAGTGTATAGGATTATTTATATAGAGAACACAGTGTATAGTATTATTTATATAGAGAACACAGTGTATAGTATTATTTATATAGAGAACACAGTGTATAGTATTATTTATATATAGAACACAGTGTATAGAAATATTTAAATAGAATACACAGTGTATAGTATTATTTATATAGAAAACACAGTGTATAGTATTATTTATATAAAGAACACAGTGTATAGTATTATTTATATAGAATACACAGTGTATAGTATTATTTATATAGAAAACACAGTGTATAGTATTATTTATATAAAGAACACAGTGTATAGTATTATTTATATAGAATACACAGTGTATAGTATTATTAATATAGAGAACACAGTGTATAGTATTATTTATATAGAGAACACAGTGTATAGTATTATTTATATATAGAACACAGTGTATAGAAATATTTAAATAGAATACACAGTGTATAGTATTATTTATATAGAAAACACAGTGTATAGTATTATTTATATAAAGAACACAGTGTATAGTATTATTTATATAGAATACACAGTGTATAGTATTATTAATATAGAGAACACAGTGTATAGTATTATTTATATAGAGGACACAGTGTATTGTTTTATTTATATAGAGAACACAGTGTATAGGATTATTTATATAGAGAACACAGTGTATAGTATTATTTATATAGAGAACACAGTGTATTGTATTATTTAAATAGAATACACAGTGTATAGTATTATTTATATAGAGGTCGCAGTGTATTGTATTATTTATATAGAGGACACAGTGTACAGTATTATTTATATAGAGAACACAGTGTATAGTATTATTTATATAGAGGACACAGTGTATAGTATTATTTATATAGAGAACACAGTGTATAGAATTATTTATATAGAATACACAGTGTATAGTATTATTTAAATAGAATACACAGTGTATAGTATTATTTATATAGAGAACACAGTGTATAGTATTATTTATATAGAGAACACCGAAAATAGTATTATTTATATAGAATACACAGTGTATAGTATTATTTATATAGAATACACAGTGTATAGAATTATTTATTTAGAATACACAGTGTGTAGTATTATTTATATAGAGGTCGCAGTGTATTGTATTATTTATATAGAGGACACAGTGTATAGTATTATTTATATAGAGGACGCAGTGTATAGTAATATTTATATAAAATACTCAGTGTATAGGATTATTTATATAGAGAACACAGTGTATAGTATTATTTATATAGAGAACACAGTGTATAGGATTATTTATATAGAGAACACGGTGTATAGTATTATTTATATAGAGAACACAGTGTATAGTATTATTTATATAGAATACACAGTGTATAGTATTATTTATATAGAGAACACAGTGTATAGTATTATTTATATAGAATACAGAGTGTATAGTATTATTTTTATAGAAAACACAGTGTATAGTATTATTTATATAGAATACACATTGTATAGTATTATTTATATAGAATACACAGTGTATAGTATTATTTCTATAGAATACACAGTGTATAGTATTATTTCTATAGAATACACAGTTTATATTATTATTTATATAGAGAACACAGTGTATAGTATTATTTATATAGAATACACAGTGTATAGTATTATTTATATAGAATACACAGTGTATAATATTATTTATATAGAGAACACAGTGTATGGTATTATTTTTATAGAGGACACACTGTATAGTATTATTTATATAGAGGACACAGTGTATAGTAGTATTTATATAGAGAACATAGTGTATAGTATTTTCATATAGAGGACACAGTGTACAGTATTATTTATATAGAGAACACAGTGTATAGTATTATTTATATAGAAAACTCACTGTATAGGATTATTCTTATAGAGAACACAGTGTATAGTATTGTTTATATAGAGAACACAGTGTATAGGATTATTTATATAGAGAACACAGTGTATAGTATTATTTATATATAGAACACAGTGTATAGAATTATTTAAATAGAATACACAGTGTATAGTATTATTTATATAGAAAACACAGTGTATAGTATTATTTATATAAAGAACACAGTGTATAGTATTATTTATATAGAATACACAGTGTATAGTATTATTAATATAGAGAACACAGTGTATAGTATTATTTATATAGAGGACACAGTGTATTGTTTTATTTATATAGAGAACACAGTGTATAGGATTATTTATATAGAGAACACAGTGTATAGTATTATTTATATAGAGAACACAGTGTATTGTATTATTTAAATAGAATACACAGTGTATAGTATTATTTATATAGAATACACAGTGTATAGTATTATTTATATAAAGAACACAGTGTATAGTATTATTTATATAGAATACACAGTGTATAGTATTATTAATATAGAGAACACAGTGTATAGTATTATTTATATAGAAAAAACAGTGTATAGTTTTATTTATAGAGAGAACACAGTCTATAGTAATATTTAAATAGAATACACTGTGTATAGTATTATTTATATAGAATACACAGTATATAGTATTATTTAAATAGAATACACTGTGTATAGTATTATTTATATAGTATACACATTGTATAGTATTATTTATATAGAAAACACAGTCTATAGTATTAATTATAAAGAATACACAGTGTATATTATTATTTATATAGAGAACACAGTGTATAGTTTTATTTAAATAGAATACACAGTGTATAGTATTATTTATATAGAGAACTCAGTGTATAGGTTTATTTATATAGAGAACACAGTGTATAGTATTATTTATATAGAAAACACAGTGTATAGTTTTATTTATGTAGAGAACACAGTGTATAGGATTATTTATATAGAGAACAGAGTGTATAGTATTATTTATATAGAATACACAGTGTATAGAATTAATTATTTAAAATACACAGTGTATAGTATTATTTATATTGAGGTCGCAGTGTATTGTATTATTTATATAGAGGACTCAGTGTATAGTATTATTTAAAAAGAATACACAGTGTATAGTATTATTTAAAAAGAATACACAGTGTATAGTATTATTTATATAGAGGATGCAGTGTATAGTAATATTTATATAGAATACTCAGTGTATAGGATTAGTTATATAGAGAACACCGTGTATAGTATTATTTATATAGAATACACTGTGTTTTGTATTATTTCTATAGAATACACAGTGTATAGTATTATTTCTATAGAATACACAGTGTATAGTATTATTTATATAGAAAACACAGTGTATAGTATTATTTACATAGAGAACACAGTGTATAGTATTATTTATATAGAATACACAGTGTATAGTATTATTTATATAGAATACACAGTGTTTTGTATAATTTATATAGAATACAGAGTGTATAGTATTATTTATATAGAGAACACAGTGTATAGAATTATTTAAATAGAATACACAGTGTATAGTATTATTTATATAGAGGACACAGCGTATAGTATTATTTATATAGAGGACACAGTGTATAGTAATATTTATATAGAATACACAGTGTATAGTATTATTAAAATAGAATACACAGTGTATAGTATTATTTATATAGAGAACACAGTATATAGTATTAATTCTATAGAATACACAGTGTATAGTATTATTTAAATAGAATACAGTGTATAGTATTATTTATATAGAATACACAGTGTATAGTATTATTTAAATAGAATACACAGTGTATAGTATTATTTATATAGAGGTCGCAGTGTATTGTATTATTTATATAGAGGACACAGTGTACAGTATTATTTATATAGAGAACACAGTGTATAGTATTATTTATATAGAGGACACAGTGTATAGTATTATTTATATAGAATACACAGTGTATAGTATTATTTAAATAGAATACACAGTGTATAGTATTATTTATATAGAGAACACAGTGTATAGTATTATTTATATAGAGAACACCGTGTATAGTATTATTTATATAGAATACACAGTGTATAGTATTATTTATATAGAATACACAGTGTATAGTATTATTTATATAGAGAACACCGTGTATAGTATTATTTATATAGAATACACAGTGTATAGTATTATTTATATAGAATACACTGTGTATAGAATTATTTATTTAGAATACACAGTGTATAGTATTATTTATATAGAGGTCGCAGTGTATTGTATTATTTATATAGAGGACACAGTGTATAGTAATATTTATATAGAGGACGCAGTGTATAGTAATATTTATATAGAATACTCAGTGTATAGGACTATTTATATAGAGAACACAGTGTATAGTATTATTTATATAGAGAACACAGTGTATAGGATTATTTATATAGAGAACACGGTGTATAGTATTATTTATATAGAGAACACAGTGTATAGAATTATTTAAATAGAATACACAGTGTATAGTATTATTTATATAGAGAACACAGTGTATAGTATTATTTATATAGAATACACAGTGTATAGTATTATTTATATAGAGAACACAGTGTATAGTATTATTTATATAGAGAACACAGTGTATAGGATTATTTATATAGAGAACACGGTGTATAGTATTATTTATATAGAGAACACAGTGTATAGAATTATTTAAATAGAATACACAGTGTATAGTATTATTTATATAGAGAACACAGTGTATAGTATTATTTATATAGAGAACACAGTGTATAGGATTATTTATATAGAGAACACGGTGTATAGTATTATTTATATAGAGAACACAGTGTATAGAATTATTTAAATAGAATACACAGTGTATAGTATTATTTATATAGAGAACACAGTGTATAGTATTATTTATATAGAATACACAGTGTATAGTATTATTTATATAGAGAACACAGTGTATAGTATTATTTATATAGAGAACACAGTGTATAGTATTATTTATATAGAATACACAGTGTATAGTATTATTTTTATAGAAAACACAGTGTATAGTATTATTTATATAGAAAACACAGTGTTTAGTATTATTTATATAGAGGACACAGTGTATAGTATTATTTGTATAGTATACACAGTGTATTTTATTATTTATATAGAATACACAGTGTATACTATTATTTACATAGAGAACACAGTGTATAGTATTATTTCTATAGAATACACAGTGTATAGTATTATTTCTAAAGAATACACAGTGTATATTATTATTTATATAGAGAACACAGTGTATAGTATTATTTATATAGAATACACAGTGTATAGTATTATTTATATAGAATACACAGTGTATAATATTATTTATATAGAGAACACCGTGTATAGTATTATTTATATAGAATACACAGTGTATAGTATTATTTATTTAGAGGACACAGTGTATAGTATTATTTATATAGTATACACAGTGTGTTTTATTATTTATATAGAATACACAGTGTATAGTATTAGTTATATAGAATACACAGTGTATAGTATTATGTATATAGAATACACAGTGTATAGAATTATTTATATAGAATACACAGCATATAGTATTTTTTATAAAGAGGACACAGTGTACAGTATTATTTATATAGAGAACACAGTGTATGGTATTATTTTTATAGAGGACACAGTGTATAGTATTATTTATATAGAGGACATAGTGTATAGTAGTATTTATATAGAGAACACAGTGTATAGTATTTTCATATAGAGGACACAGTGTACAGTATTATTTATATAGAGAACACAGTGTATAGTATTATTTATATTGAGAACACAGTGTATAGTATTATTTATATGGAAAACACAGTGTATAGTATTATTTATATAAAGAACACAGTGTATAGTATTATTTATATGGAAAACACAGTGTATAGTATTATTTATATAGAGGACACAGTGCATTGTTTTATTTATATAGAGAACACAGTGTATAGGATTATTTATATAGAGAACACAGTGTATAGTATTATTTATATAGAGAACACAGTGTATAGTATTATTTATATAAAGAACACAGTGTATAGTATTATTTATATGGAAAACACAGTGTATAGTATTATTTATATAGAGGACACAGTGCATTGTTTTATTTATATAGAGAACACAGTGTATAGGATTATTTATATAGAGAACACAGTGTATAGTATTATTTATATAGAGAACACAGTGTATAGTATTATTTATATGGAAAACACAGTGTATAGTTTTATTTATAAAGAGAACACAGTGTATATTATTATTTCTATAGAATACACAGTGTATAGTATTATTTCTATAGAATACACAGTGTATAGTATTATTTATATAGAATACACATTGTATAGTATTATTTATATAGAAAACACAGTGTATAGTATTATTTATATAGAATACACAGTGTATAGTATTATGTCTATAGAATACACAGTGTATAGTATTATTTATATAGAATACACATTGTATAGTATTATTTATATAGAAAACACAGTGTATAGTATTATTTATATAGAATACACAGTGTATAGTATTATTTATATAAAGAACACAGTGTATAGTATTATTTAAATAGAATACACAGTGTATAGTATTATTTATATATAATACACAGTGTATAGTATAATTTATATAGAATACACGGTGTATAGTATTATTTATATAGAAAACACAGTGTATAGTATTATTTATATAGAGGTCACAGTGTATAGTATTATTTGTATAGTATACACAGTGTATTTTATTATTTATATAGAATACACAGTGTATAGTATTATTTACATAGAGAACACAGTGTATAGTATTATTTCTATAGAATACACAGTGTATAGTATTATTAATATAGAGAACACAGTGTATAGTATTATTTATATAGAGGACACAGTGTATTGTTTTATTTATATAGAGAACACAGTGTATAGGATTATTTATATAGAGAACACAGTGTATAGTATTATTTATATAGAGAACACAGTGTATTGTATTATTTAAATAGAATACACAGTGTATAGTATTATTTATATAGAATACAGTGTATAGTATTATTTATATAAAGAACACAGTGTATAGTATTATTTATATAGAAAACACAGTGTATAGTATTATTTGTATAGAGGACACAGTGTATAGTATTATTTGTATAGTATACACAGTGTATTTTATTATTTATATAGAATACACAGTGTATAGTATTATTTACATAGAGAACACAGTGTATAGTATTATTTCTATAGAATACACAGTGTATAGTATTATTTATATAGAATACACAGTGTATATTATTATTTATATAGAGAACACAGTGTATAGCATTATTTATATAGAATACACAGTGTATAGTATTATTTATATAGAATACACAGTGTATAATATTATTTATATAGAGAACACCGTATATAGTATTATTTATATAGAATACACAGTGTATAGTATTATTTATTTAGAGGACACAGTGTATAGTATTATTTATATAGAATACACAGTGTATAGTATTAGTTATATAGAATACACAGTGTATAGTATTATTTATATAGAATACACAGTGTATAGTATTATTTATATAGAATACACAGCATATAGTATTTTTTATAAAGAGGACACATTGTACAGTATTATTTATATAGAGAACACAGTGTATGGTATTATGTTTATAGAGGACACACTGTATAGTATTATTTATATAGAGGACACAGTGTATAGTAGTATTTATATAGAGAACATAGTGTATAGTATTTTCATATAGAGGACACAGTGTACAGTATTATTTATATAGAGAACACAGTGTATAGTATTATTTATATATAGAACACAGTGTATAGAATTATTTAAATAGAATACACAGTGTATAGTATTATTTATATAGAAAACACAGTGTATAGCATTATTTATATAAAGAACACAGTGTATAGTAATATTTATATAGAATACACAGTGTATAGTATTATTAATATAGAGAACACAGTGTATAGTATTATTTATATAGAGGACACAGTGTATTGTTTTATTTATATAGAGAACACAGTGTATAGGATTATTTATATAGAGAACACAGTGTATAGTATTATTTATATAGAGAACACAGTGTATTGTATTATTTAAATAGAATACACAGTGTATAGTATTATTTATATAGAATACAGTGTATAGTATTATTTATATAAAGAACACAGTGTATAGTATTATTTATATAGAATACACAGTGTATAGTATTATTAATATAGAGAACACAGTGTATAGTATTATTTATATAGAATACACAGTGTATAGTATTATTAATATAGAGAACACAGTGTATAGTATTATTTATATAGAGGACACAGTGTATTGTTTTATTTATATAGAGAACACAGTGTATAGGATTATTTATATAGAGAACACAGTGTATAGTAATATTTAAATAGAATACACTGTGTATAGTATTATTTATATAGAATACACAGTATATAGTATTATTTAAATAGAATACACTGTGTATAGTATTATTTATATAGTATACACATTGTATAGTATTATTTATATAGAAAACACAGTCTATAGTATTATTTATAAAGAATACACAGTGTATATTATTATTTATATAGAGAACACAGTGTATAGTTTTATTTAAATAGAATACACAGTGTATAGTATTATTTATATAGAGGACTCAGTGTATAGTATTATTTAAAAAGAATACACAGTGTATAGTATTATTTATATAGAAAACACAGTGTATAGTTTTATTTATGTAGAGAACACAGTGTATAGGATTATTTATATAGAGAACAGAGTGTATAGTATTATTTATATAGAATACACAGTGTATAGAATTAATTATTTAAAATACACAGTGTATAGTATTATTTATATTGAGGTCGCAGTGTATTGTATTATTTATATAGAGGACTCAGTGTATAGTATTATTTAAAAAGAATACACAGTGTATAGTATTATTTAAAAAGAATACACAGTGTATAGTATTATTTATATAGAGGACGCAGTGTATAGTAATATTTATATAGAATACTCAGTGTATAGGATTAGTTATATAGAGAACACCGTGTATAGTATTATTTATATAGAATACACTGTGTTTTGTATTATTTCTATAGAATACACAGTGTATAGTATTATTTCTATAGAATACATAGTGTATAGTATTATTTATATAGAAAACACAGTGTATAGTATTATTTACATAGAGAACACAGTGTATAGTATTATTTATATAGAATACACAGTGTATAGTATTATTTATATAGAATACACAGTGTTTTGTATTATTTATATAGAATACAGAGTGTATAGTATTATTTATATAGAGAACACAGTGTATAGAATTATTTAAATAGAATACACAGTGTATAGTATTATTTATATAGAGGACACAGCGTATAGTATTATTTATATAGAGGACACAGTGTATAGTAATATTTATATAGAATACACAGTGTATAGTATTATTAAAATAGAATAAACAGTGTATAGTATTATTTATATAGAGAACACAGTGTATAGTATTATTTAAATAGAATACACAGTGTATAGTATTATTTATATAGAATACACAGTGTATAGTATTATTTATTTAGAATACACAGTGTATAGTATTATTTATATAGAATACACAGTGTATAGTATTATTTATTTAGAATACACAGTGTATAGTATTATTTATATAGAGGTCGCAGTGTATTGTATTATTTATATAGAGGACACAGTGTACAGTATTATTTATATAGAGAACACAGTGTATAGTATTATTTATATAGAGGACACAGTGTATAGTATTATTTATATAGTATACAAAGCGTATTTTATTTTTTATATAGAATACACAGTGTATAGTATTATTTATATAGAGAACACAGTGTATAGTATTATTTATATAGAATACACAGTGTATAGTATTATTTAAATAGAATACACAGTGTATATTATTATTTATATAGAGAACACAGTGTATAGTATTATTTATATAGAGTACACCGTGTATAGTATTATTTATATAGAATACACAGTGTATAGTATTATTTATATAGAGGTCGCAGTGTATTGTATTATTTATATAGAGGACACAGTGTATAGTAATATTTATATAGAGGACGCAGTGTATAGTAATATTTATATAGAATACTCAGTGTATAGGATTATTTATATAGAGAACACAGTGTATAGTATTATTTATATAGAGAACACAGTGTATAGGATTATTTATATAGAGAACACGGTGTATAGTATTATTTATATAGAGAACACAGTGTATAGAATTATTTAAATAGAATACACAGTGTATAGTATTATTTATATAGAGAACACAGTGTATAGTATTATTTAAATAGAATACACAGTGTATAGTATTATTTATATAGAGAACACAGTGTATTTTATTATTTATATAGAATAAACAGTGTATAGTATTATTTTTATAGAAAACACAGTGTATAGTATTATTTATATAGAATACACGGTGTATAGTATTATTTATATAGAAAACACAGTGTATAGTATTATTTCTAAAGAATACACAGTGTATATTATTATTTATATAGAGAACACAGTGTATAGTATTATTTATATAGAATACACAGTGTATAGTATTATTTATATAGAATACACAGTGTATAATATTATTTATATAGAGAACACCGTGTATAGTATTATTTATATAGAATACACAGTGTATGGTATTATTTATTTAGAGGACACAGTGTATAGTATTATTTATATAGTATACACAGTGTGTTTTATTATTTATATAGAATACACAGTGTATAGTATTAGTTATATAGAATACACAGTGTATAGTATTATTTATATAGAATACATAGTGTATAGTATTATTTATATAGAATACACAGCATATAGTATTTTTTATAAAGAGGACACAGTGTACAGTATTATTTATATAGAGAACACAGTGTATGGTATTATTTTTATAGAGGACACAGTGTATAGTATTATTTATATAGAGGACATAGTGTATAGTAGTATTTATATAGAGAACACAGTGTATAGTATTTTCATATAGAGGACACAGTGTATAGTATTATTTATTATTGAGAACACAGTGTATAGAATTATTTAAATAGAATACACAGTGTATAGTATTATTTATATAGAATACACAGTGTATAGTATTATTTATATAAAGAACACAGTGTATAGTATTATTTATATGGAAAACACAGTGTATAGTATTATTTATATAGAGGACACAGTGCATTGTTTTATTTATATAGAGAACACAGTGTATAGGATTATTTATATAGAGAACACAGTGTATAGTATTATTTATATAGAGAACACAGTGTATAGTATTATTTATATAAAGAACACAGTGTATAGTATTATTTAAATAGAATACACAGTGTATAGTATTATTTAAATAGAATACACAGTGTATAGTATAATTTATATAGAAAACACAGTGTATAGTATTATTTATATGGAAAACACAGTGTATAGTTTTATTTATAAAGAGAACACAGTGTATATTATTATTTCTATAGAATACACAGTGTATAGTATTATTTCTATAGAATACACAGTGTATAGTATTATTTATATAGAATACACATTGTATAGTATTATTAATATAGAAAACACAGTGTATAGTATTATTTATATAGAATACACAGTGTATAGTATTATTTCTATAGAATACACAGTGTATAGTATTATTTATATAGAATACACATTGTATAGTATTATTTATATAGAAAACACAGTGTATAGTATTATTTATATAGAATACAGAGTGTATAGTATTATTTATATAGAGAACACAGTGTATAGAATTATTTAAATAGAATACACAGTGTATAGTATTATTTATATAGAGGACACAGTGTATAGTAATATTTATATAGAATACAAAGTGTATAGTATTATTTATATAGAATACACAATGTATAGTATTATTTATATAGAGAACACAGTGTATAGTATTATTTAAATAGAATACACAGTGTATAGTATTATTTATATAGAGGACACAGTGTATAGTAATATTTATATAGAATACAAAGTGTATAGTATTATTTATATAGAATACACAATGTACAGTAATATTTAAATAGAATACACAGTGTATAGTATTATTTATATAGAATAAACAGTGTATAGTATTATTTATATAGAATACACAGTGTATAATATTATTTATATAGAATACACAGTGTATAGTATTATTTATTTAGAGGACATAGTGTATAGTATTATTTTTATAGAATACACTGTGTTTTGTATAATTTCTATAGAATACACAGTGTATAGTATTATTTCTATAGAATACACAGTGTATAGTATTATTTATATAGAAAACACAGTGTATAGTATTATTTACATAGAGAACACAGTATATAGTATTATTTATATAGAATACACAATGTATAGTATTATTTATATAGAATACACAGTGTATAATATTATTTAAATAGAATACACAGTGTATAGTATTATTTATGTAGAGAACACAGTGTATAGTATTATTTATATAGAATACACAGTGTATAGTATTATTTACATACAAAACACAGTGTATAGTATTATTTATATACAAAACACAGTGTATAGTATTATTTATATACAAAACACAGTGTATAGTATTATTTATATACAGAACACAGTGTATAGTATTATTTATATAGAGAACACAGTGTAAAGTATTATTTATATAGAATACAGAGTGTATAGTATTATTTATATAGAGAACAAGGTGTATAGTTTTATTTATATAGAGAACACAGTGTATAGTATTATTTATATAGAGAACACAGTGTGTAGTATTATTTCTATAGAACACACAGTTTATAGAATTATTTAAATAGAATACACAGTGTATAGTATTATTTATATAGAGAACACAGTGTATAGTAATATTTATATAGAATACACAGTGTATAGTATTATTTATATAGAGGACACAGTGTATTGTTTTATTTATATAGAGAACACAGTGTATAGTATTATTTATATAGAGAACACAGTGTAAAGTAATATTTATATAGAATACACAGTGTATAGTATTATTTATATAGAGGACACAGTGTATTGTTTTATTTATATAGAGAACACAGTGTATAGTATTATTTATATAGAATACACAGTGTATAGTATTATTTATATAGAATACACCGTGTTTTGTATAATTTATATAGAATACAGAGTGTATAGTATTATTTATATAGAGATCACAGTGTATAGAATTATTTAAATAGAATACACAGTGTATAGTATTATTTATATAGAGGACACAGTGTATAGTAATATTTATATAGAATACACAGTGTATAGTATTATTTAAATAGAATACACAGTATATAGTATTATTTATATAGAGAACACAGTATATAGTATTAATTCTATAGAATACACGGTGTATAGTTTTATTTAAATAGAATACAGTGTATAGTATTATTTATATAGAATACACAGTGTATTGTATTAATTTTATAGAAAACACAGTGTATAGTATTATTTATATAGAATACACGGTGTATAGTATTATTTATATAGAAAACACAGTGTATAGTATTATTTATATAGAGGACACAGTGTATAGTATTATTTATATAGAATACACAGTGTATAGTATTATTTACATAGAGAACACAGTGTATAGTATTATTTCTATAGAATACACAGTGTATAGTATTATTTATATAGAATACACAGTGTATATTATTATTTATATAGAGAACACAGTGTATAGTATTATTTATATAGAATACACAGTGTATAATATTATTTATTTAGAGGACACAGTGTATAGTATTATTTATATAGTATACACAGTGTGTTTTATTATTTATATAGAATACACAGTGTATAATATTATTTATTTAGAGGACACAGTGTATAGTATTATTTATATAGTATACACAGTGTGTTTTATTATTTATATAGAATACACAGTGTATAGTATTAGTTATATAGAACACACAGTGTATAGTATTATTTATATAGAATACACAGTGTATAGTATTATTTATATAGAATACACAGCATATAGTATTTTTTATAAAGAGGACACAGTGTACAGTATTATTTATATAGAGAACACAGTGTATGGTATTATTTTTATAGAGGACACAGTGTATAGTATTATTTATATAGAGGACACAGTGTATAGTAGTATTTATATAGAGAACACAGTGTATAGTATTTTCATATAGAGGACACAGAGTACAGTATTATTTATATAGAGAACACAGTGTATAGTATTATTTATATAGAGAACACAGTGTATAGTATTATTTATATAGAAAACTCACTGTATAGGATTATTCATATAGAGAACACAGTGTATAGTATTATTTATATAGAGAACACAGTGTAAAGGATTATTTATATAGAGAACACAGTGTATAGTATTATTTATATAGAGAACACAGTGTATAGTATTATTTAAATAGAATACACAGTGTATAGTATTATTTATATAGAATACACAGTGTATAGTATTATTAATATAGAGAACACAGTGTATAGTATTATTTATATAGAGGACACAGTGTATTGTTTTATTTATATAGAGAACACAGTGTATAGTATTATTTAAATAGAATACACAGTGTATAGTTTTATTTATATAGAATAAACAGTGTATAGTATTATTTATATAAAGAACACAGTGTATAGTATTATTTATATGGAATACACAGTGTATAGTATTATTCATATAGAGAACACAGTGTATAGTATTATTTATATAGAAAAAACTGTGTATAGTTTTATTTATAGAGAGAACACAGTCTATAGTAATATTTAAATAGAATACACTGTGTATAGTATTATTAATATAGAATACACAGTATATAGTATTATTTAAATAGAATACACTGTGTATAGTATTATTTATATAGTATACACATTGTATAGTATTATTTATATAGAAAACACAGTCTATAGTATTATTTATAAAGAATACACAGTGTATAGTATTATTTATATAGAGAACACAGTGTATAGTTTTATTTAAATAGAATACACAGTGTATAGTATTATTTATATAGAGAACACAGTGTATAGTTTTATTTAAATAGAATACACAGTGTATAGTATTATTTATATAGAGAACACAGTGTATAGGATTATTTATATAGAGAACACAGTGTATAGTTTTATTTAAATAGAATACACAGTGTATAGTATTATTTAAATAGAATACACAGTGTATAGTATAATTTATATAGAAAACACAGTGTATAGTATTATTTATATGGAAAACACAGTGTATAGTTTTATTTATAAAGAGAACACAGTGTATATTATTATTTCTATAGAATACACAGTGTATAGTATTATTTCTATAGAATACACAGTGTATAGTATTATTTATATAGAATACACATTGTATAGTATTATTTATATAGAAAACACAGTGTATAGTATTATTTATATAGAATACACAGTGTATAGTATTATTTCTATAGAATACACAGTGTATAGAATTATTTATATAGAATACACATTGTATAGTATTATTTATATAGAAAACACAGTGTATAATATTATTTATATAGAGAACACAGTGTATAGTATTATTTATATAGAATACACAGTGTATAGTATTATTTATATAAAGAACACAGTGTATAGTATTATTTAAATAGAATACACAGTGTATAGTATTATTTATATATAATACACAGTGTATAGTATAATTTATATAGAAAACACAGTGTATAGTTTTATTTATATAGAGAACACAGAGTATATTATTATTTCTATAGAATACACAGTGTATAGTATTATTTCTATAGAATACACAGTGTATAGTATTATTTATATAGAATACACATTGTATAGTATTATTTATATAGAAACCACAGTGTATAGTATTATTAATATAGAGAACACAGTGTATAGTATTATTTATATAGAAAAAACAGTGTATAGTTTTATTTATAGAGAGAACACAGTCTATAGTAATATTTAAATAGAATACACTGTGTATAGTATTATTTATATAGAATACACAGTTTATAGTATTATTTAAATAGAATACACTGTGTATAGTATTATTTATATAGAGAACACAGTGTATAGTATTATTTCTATAGAATACACAGTAAATAGTATTATTTATATAGAACACACATTGTATAGTATTATTTATATAGAAAACACAGTGTGTAGTATTATTTATAAAGAATACACAGTGTATAGTATTATTTATATAGAGAGCACAGTGTATAGTTTTATTTAAATAGAATACACAGTGTATAGTATTATTTATATAGAGAACACAGTGTATAGTAATATTTATTTAGAACACACAGTTTATAGTATTATTTAAAAAGAATACACAGTGTATAGTATTATTTAAAAAGAATACACAGTGTATAGTACTATTTATATAGAAAACACAGTGTATAGTATTATTTATATAGAGAACACAGTGTATAGTATTATATATATAGAAAACACAGTGTATAGTTTTATTTATATAGAGAACACAGTGTATAGGATTATGTATATAGAGAACACAGTGTATAGTATTATTTATATAGAATACACAGTGTATAGTATTATTTATATAGAATACACAGTGTATAGTATTATTTAAATAGAATACACAGTGTATAGAATTATTTATATAGAATAAACAGTGTATAGTATTATTTATATAGAATACACAGTGTATAATATTATTTATATAGAATACACAGTGTATAGTATTATTTATTTAGAGGACACAGTGTATAGTATTATTTATATAGAATACACTGTGTTTTGTATTATTTCTATAGAATACACAGTGTATAGTATTATTTCTATAGAATACACAGTGTATAGTATTATTTATATAGAAAACACAGTGTATAGTATTATTTACATAGAGAACACAGTGTATAGTATTATTTATATAGAATACACAGTGTATAGTATTATTTATATAGAATACACAGTGTATAATATTATTTAAATAGAATACACAGTGTATAGTATTATTTATATAGAATACACAGTGTATAGTATTATTTATATAGAGAACACAGTGTATAGAATTATTTAAATAGAATACACAGTGTATAGTATTATTTAAATAGAATACAGTGTATAGTATTATTTATATAGAATACACAGTGTATAATATTATTTAAATAGAATACACAGTGTATAGTATTATTTATATAGAATACAGAGTGTATAGTATTATTTATATAGAGAACACAGTGTATAGAATTATTTAAATAGAATACACAGTGTATAGTATTATTTATATAGAGGACACAGTGTATAGTAATATTTATATAGAATACAAAGTGTATAGTATTATTTAAATAGAATACACAGTGTATAGTATTATTTATATAGAGAACACAGTATATAGTATTAATTCTATAGAATACACAGTGTATAGTATTATTTAAATAGAATACAGTGTATAGTATTATTTATATAGAATACACAATGTATAGTATTATTTATATAGAGAACACAGTGTATAGTATTATTTATATAGAATACACAGTGTACAGTAATATTTAAATAGAATACACAGTGTATAGTATTATTTATATAGAATAAACAGTGTATAGTATTATTTATATAGAATACACAGTGTATAATATTATTTATATAGAATACACAGTGTATAGTATTATTTATTTAGAGGACATAGTGTATAGTATTATTTATATAGAATACACTGTGTTTTGTATTATTTCTATAGAATACACAGTGTATAGTATTATTTCTATAGAAAACACAGTGTATAGTATTATTTACATAGAGAACACAGTGTATAGTATTATTTATATAGAATACACAATGTATAGTATTATTTATATAGAAAACACAGTGTATAGTATTATTTACATAGAGAACACAGTGTATAGTATTATTTATATAGAATACACAATGTATAGTATTATTTATATAGAAAACACAGTGTATAGTATTATTTACATAGAGAACACAGTGTATAGTATTATTTATATAGAATACACAGTGTATAATATTATTTAAATAGAATACACAGTGTATAGTATTATTTATGTAGAGAACACAGTGTATAGTATTATTTATATAGAATACACAGTGTATAGTATTATTTATATAGAATACACAGTGTATAGTATTATTTACATACAAAACACAGTGTATAGTATTATTTATATACAAAACACAGTGTATAGTATTATTTATACACAAAACACAGTGTATAGTATTATTTATATACAGAACACAGTGTATAGCATTATTTATATAGAGAACACAGTGTAAAGTATTATTTATATAGAATACAGAGTGTATAGTATTATTTATATAGAGAACAAGGTGTATAGTTTTATTTATATAGAGAACACAGTGTATAGTATTATTTATATAGAGAACACAGTGTGTAGTATTATTTCTATAGAACACACAGTTTATAGAATTATTTAAATAGAATACACAGTGTATAGTATTATTTATATAGAGAACACAGTGTATAGTAATATTTATATAGAATACACAGTGTATAGTATTATTTATATAGAGGACACAGTGTATAGTATTATTTATATAGAGGACACAGTGTATTGTTTTATTTATATAGAGAACACAGTGTATAGTATTATTTATATAGAGAACACAGTGTAAAGTAATATTTATATAGAATACACAGTGTATAGTATTATTTATATAGAGGACACAGTGTATTGTTTTATTTATATAGAGAACACAGTGTATAGTATTATTTATATAGAATACACAGTGTATAGTATTATTTATATAGAATACACCGTGTTTTGTATAATTTATCTAGAATACAGAGTGTATAGTATTATTTATATAGAGAACACAGTGTATAGAATTATTTAAATAGAATACACAGTATATAGTATTATTTATATAGAGAACACAGTATATAGTATTAATTCTATAGAATACACAGTGTATAGTTTTATTTAAATAGAATACAGTGTATAGTATTATTTATATAGAATACACAGTGTATAGTATTATTTAAATAGAATACACAGTGTATAGTATTATTTATATAGAGGACACAGTGTATAGTAATATTTATATAGAATACACAGTGTATAGTATTATTTAAATAGAGAACACAGTATATAGTATTAATTCTATAGAATACACAGTGTATAGTATAATTTAAATAGAATACAGTGTATAGTATTATTTATATAGAATACACAGTGTATAGTATTATTTATATAGAATACACAGTGTATAGTATTATTTATTTAGAATACACAGTGTATAGTATTATTTATATAGAGGTCGCAGTGTATTGTATTATTTATATAGAGGACACAGTGTACAGTATTATTTATATAGAGAACACAGTGTATAGTATTATTTATATAGAGAACACAGTGTATAGTATTATTTATATAGTATACACAGTGTATTTTATTATTTATATAGAATACACAGTGTATAGTATTATTTATATAGAGAACACAGAGTATAGTATTATTTATATATAATACACAGTGTATAGTATTATTTAAATAGAATACACAGTGTATAGTATTATTTATATAGAGAACACAGTGTATAGTATTATTTATATAGAGTACACCGTGTATAGTATTATTTATATAGAATACACAGTGTATAGTATTATTTATAAAGAATACACAGTGTATAGAATTATTTATTTAGAATACACAGTGTATAGTATTATTTATATAGAGGTCGCAGTGTATTGTATTATTTATATAGAGGACACAGTGTATAGTAATATTTATATAGAGGACGCAGTGTATAGTAATATTTATATAGAATACTCAGTGTATAGGATTATTTATATAGAGAACACAGTGTATAGTATTATTTATATAGAGAACACGGTGTATAGTATTATTTATATAGTGAACACAGTGTATAGAATTATTTAAATAGAATACACAGTGTATAGTATTATTTATATAGAGAACACAGTGTATAGTTTTATTTATATAGAATACACAGTGTATAGTATTATTTATATAGAGAACACAGTGTATAGTATTATTTATATAGAATACACAGTGTATAGTATTATTTTTATAGAAAACACAGTGTATAGTATTATTTATATAGAATACACGGTGTATAGTATTATTTATATAGAAAACACAGTGTATAGTATTATTTATATAGAGGACACAGTGTATAGTATTATTTGTATAGTATACACAGTGTATTTTATTATTTATATAGAATACACAGTGTATAGCATTATTTACATAGAGAACACAGTGTAAAGTATTATTTCTATAGAATACACAGTGTATAGTATTATTTCTATAGAATACACAGTGCATATTATTATTTATATAGAGAACACAGTGTATAGTATTATTTATATAGAATACACAGTGTACAGTATTATTTATATAGAATACACCGTGTATAGTATTATTTATATAGAATACACAGTGTATAGTATTATTTATATAGAGGACACAGTGTATAGTGTTATTTATATAGAGAACACAGTGTATAGTATTATTTATATAGAGGACACAGTGTATTGTAATATTTATATAGAATACACAATGTATAGTATTATTTATATAGAGAACACAGTGTATAGTATTATTTATATAGAATACACAGTGTATAGTATTATTTATATAGAATACACAGTGTGTAGTATTATTTACATACAAAACACAGTGTATAGTATTATTTATATACAAAACACAGTGTATAGTATTATTTATATACAAAACACAGTGTATAGTATTATTTATATACAGAACACAGTGTATAGTATTATTTATATAGAGAACACAGTGTAAAGTATTATTTATATAGAATACAGAGTGTATAGTATTATTTATATAGAGAACAAGGTGTATAGTTTTATTTATATAGAGAACACAGTGTATAGTATTATTTATATAGAGAACACAGTGTGTAGTATTATTTCCATAGAACACACAGTTTATAGAATTATTTAAATAGAATACACAGTGTATAGTATTATTTAGATAGAGGACACAGTGTATAGTTTTTTTATATAGAGGACACCGTGTATAGTATTATTTATATAGAGAACACAGTGTAAAGTAATATTTATATAGAATACACAGTGTATAGTATTATTTATATAGAGGACACAGTGTATAGTTTTTTTATATAGAGGACACCGTGTATAGTATTATTTATATAGAGAACACAGTGTAAAGTAATATTTATATAGAATACACAGTGTATAGTATTATTTATATAGAATACACCGTGTTTTGTATAATTTATATAGAATACAGAGTGTATAGTATTATTTATATAGAGAACACAGTGCATAGATTTATTTAAATAGAATACACACTGTATAGTATTATTTATATAGAGGACACAGTGTATAGTAATATTTATATAGAATACACAGTGTATAGTATTTTTTAAATAGAATACACAGTATATAGTATTATTTATATAGAGAACACAGTATATAGTATTAATTCTATAGAATACACAGTGTATAGTTTTATTTAAATAGAATACAGTGTATAGTATCATTTATATAGAATACACAGTGTATAGTATTATTTATATAGAATACACAGTGTATAATATTATTTATATAGAGAACACCGTGTATAGTATTATTTATATAGAGGACACAGTGTATAGTATTATTTGTATAGTATACACTGTGTATTTTATTATTTATATAGAATACACAGTGTATAGCATTATTTACATAGAGAACACAGTGTATAGTATTATTTCTATAGAATACACAGTGTATAGTATTAATTCTATAGAATACACAGTGTATATTATTATTTATATAGAGAACACAGTGTATAGTATTATTTATATAGAATACACAGTGTATAGTATTATTTATATAGAAATCACAGTGTATAGTATTATTTATATAGAGGACACAGTGTATTGTAATATTTATATAGAATACACAATGTATAGTATTATTTATATAGAGAACACAGTGTACAGTGATATTTAAATAGAATACACAATGTATAGTATTATTTATGTAGAGAACACAGTGTATAGTATTATTTATATAGAATACACAGTGTATAGTATTATTTATATAGAATACACAGTGTGTAGTATTATTTACATACAAAACACAGTGTATAGTATTATTTATATACAAAACACAGTGTATAGTATTATTTATATACAAAACACAGTGTATAGTATTATTTATATACAGAACACAGTGTATAGTATTATTTATATAGAGAACACAGTGTAAAGTATTATTTTTATAGAATACAGAGTGTATAGTATTATTTATATAGAGAACAAGGTGTATAGTTTTATTTATATAGAGAACACAGTGTATAGTATTATTTATATAGAGAACACAGTGTGTAGTATTATTTCTATAGAACACACAGTTTATAGAATTATTTAAATAGAATACACAGTGTATAGTAATATTTATATAGAATACACAGTGTATAGTATTATTTATATAGAGGACACAGTGTATAGTTGTTTTATATAGAGGACACAGTGTATTGTTTTATTTATATAGAGAACACAGTGTATAGTATTATTTATATAGAGAACAAAGTGTATAGTATTATTTATATAGAATACACAGTGTATAGTATTATTTATATAGAATACACCGTGTTTTGTATAATTTATATAGAATACAGAGTGTATAGTATTATTTATATAGAGAACACAGTGTATAGAATTATTTAAATAGAATACACACTGTATAGTATTATTTATATAGAGGACACAGTGTATAGTATTATTTATATAGAGGACACAGTGTATAGTTGTTTTATATAGAGGACACAGTGTATTGTTTTATTTATATAGAGAACACAGTGTATAGTATTATTTATATAGAGAACAAAGTGTATAGTATTATTTATATAGAATACACAGTGTATAGTATTATTTATATAGAATACACCGTGTTTTGTATAATTTATATAGAATACAGAGTGAATAGTATTATTTATATAGAGAACACAGTGTATAGAATTATTTAAATAGAATACACACTGTATAGTATTATTTATATAGAGGACACAGTGTATAGTAATATTTATATAGAATACACAGTGTATAGTATTATTTAAATAGAATACACAGTATATAGTATTATTTATATAGAGAACACAGTATATAGTATTAATTCTATAGAATACACAGTGTATAGTTTTATTTAAATAGAATACAGTGTATAGTATTATTTATATAGAATACACAGTGTATAGTATTATTTAAATAGAATACACAGTGTATAGTATTATTTATATAGAATACACAGTGTATAGTATTATTTATTTAGAATACACATTGTATAGTATTATTTATATAGAGGTCGCAGTGTATTGTATTATTTATATAGAGGACACAGTGTATAGTATTATTTATATAGAGGAAACAGTGTATAGTATTATTTATATAGAATACACAGTGTATAGTATTATTTAAATAGAATACACAGTGTATAGTATTATTTATATAGAGAACACAGTGTATAGTATTATTTATATAGAATACACAGTGTATAGTATTATTTAAATAGAATACACAGTGTATAGTATTATTTATAAAGAGAACACAGTGTATAGTATTATTTATATAGAGTACACCGTGTATAGTATTATTTATATAGAATACACAGTGTATAGTATTATTTATATAGAATACACAGTGTATAGAATTATTTATTTAGAATACACAGTGTATAGTATTATTTATATAGAGGTCGCAGTGTATTGTATTATTTATATAGAGGACACAGTGTATAGTAATATTTATATAGAGGACGCAGTGTATAGTAATATTTATATAGAATACTCAGTGTATAGGATTATTTATATAGAGAACACAGTGTATAGTATTATTTATATAGAGAAAACAGTGTATAGGATTATTTATATAGAGAACAGGGTGTATAGTATTATTTACATAGAGAACACGGTGTATAGTATTATTTATATAGAGAACACAGTGTATAGAATTATTTAAATAGAATACACAGTGTATAGTATTATTTATATAGAGAACACAGTGTATAGTATTATTTATATAGAATACACAGTGTATAGTATTATTTATATAGAGAACACAGTGTATAGTATTATTTATATAGAATACACAGTGTATAGTATTAATTTTATAGAAAACACAGTGTATAGTATTATTTATATAGAATACACGGTGTATAGTATTATTTATATAGAATACACAGTGTATAGTATTATTTATATAGAATACACAGTGTATAATATTATTTATATAGAGAACACCGTGTATAGTATTATTTATATAGAGGACACAGTGTATAGTATTATTTGTATAGTATACACAGTGTATTTTATTATTTATATAGAATACACAGTGTATAGCATTATTTACATAGAGAACACAGTGTATAGTATTATTTCTATAGAATACACAGTGTATAGTATTATTTCTATAGAATACACAGTGTATATAATTATTTATATAGAGAACACAGTCTATAGTATTATTTATATAGAATACACAGTGTATAGTATTATTTATATAGAGGACACAGTGTATAGTGTTATTTATATAGAGAACACAGTGTATAGTATTATTTATATAGAAATCACAGTGTATAGTATTATTTATATAGAGGACACAGTGTATTGTAATATTTATATAGAATACACAATGTATAGTATTATTTATATAGAGAACACAGTGTACAGTGATATTTAAATAGAATACACAATGTATAGTATTATTTATGTAGAGAACACAGTGTATAGTATTATTTATATAGAATACACAGTGTATAGTATTATTTATATAGAATACACAGTGTGTAGTATTATTTACATACAAAACACAGTGTATAGTATTATTTATATACAAAACACAGTGTATAGTATTATTTATATACAAAACACAGTGTATAGTATTATTTATATACAGAACACAGTGTATAGTATTATTTATATAGAGAACACAGTGTAAAGTATTATTTATATAGAATACAGAGTGTATAGTATTATTTATATAGAGAACAAGGTGTATAGTTTTATTTATATAGAGAACACAGTGTATAGTATTATTTATATAGAGAACACAGTGTGTAGTATTATTTCTATAGAACACACAGTTTATAGAATTATTTAAATAGAATACACAGTGTATAGTATTATTTATATAGAGAACACAGTGTATAGAATTATTTAAATAGAATACACACTGTATAGTATTATTTATATAGAGGACACAGTGTATAGTGATATTTATATAGAATACACAGTGTATAGTATTATTTAAATAGAATACACAGTATATAGTATTATTTATATAGAGAACACAGTATATAGTATTAATTCTATAGAATACACAGTGTATAGTTTTATTTAAATAGAATACACAGTGTATAGTATTATTTATATAGAATACACAGTGTATAGTATTATTTATTTAGAATACACAGTGTATAGTATTATTTATATAGAGGTCGCAGTGTATTGTATTATTTATATAGAGGACACAGTGTATAGTATTATTTATATAGAATACACAGTGTATAGTATTATTTATATAGAATACACAGTGTATAGTATTATTTAAATAGAATACACAGTGTATAGTATTATTTATATAGAGAACACAGTGTATAGTATTATTTAAATAGAATACACAGTGTATAGTATTATTTAAATAGAATACACAGTGTATAGTATTATTTATATAGAGAACACAGTGTATAGTATTATTTATATAGAGTACACCGTGTATAGTATTATTTATATAGAATACACAGTGTATAGTATTATTTAAATAGAATACACAGTGTATAGTATTATTTATATAGAATACACAGTGTATAGTATTATTTATTTAGAATACACAGTGTATAGTATTATTTATATAGAGGTCGCAGTGTATTGTATTATTTATATAGAGGACACAGTGTATAGTATTATTTATATAGAATACACAGTGTATAGTATTATTTATATAGAATACACAGTGTATAGTATGATTTAAATAGAATACACAGTGTATAGTATTATTTATATAGAGAACACAGTGTATAGTATTATTTATATAGAATACACAGTGTATAGTATTATTTAAATAGAATACACAGTGTATAGTATTATTTATATAGAGAACACAGTGTATAGTATTATTTATATAGAGTACACCGTGTATAGTATTATTTATATAGAATACACAGTGTATAGTATTATTTATATAGAATACACAGTGTATAGAATTATTTATTTAGAATACACAGTGTATAGTATTATTTATATAGAGAACACAGTGTATAGTATTATTTATATAGAGTACACCGTGTATAGTATTATTTATATAGAATACACAGTGTATAGTATTATTTATATAGAATACACAGTGTATAGAATTATTTATTTAGAATACACAGTGTATAGTATTATTTATATAGAGGTCGCAGTGTATTGTATTATTTATATAGAGGACACAGTGTATAGTAATATTTATATAGAGGACGCAGTGTATAGTAATATTTAAATAGAATACTCAGTGTATAGGATTATTTATATAGAGAACACAGTGTATAGTATTATTTATATAGAGAAAACAGTGTATAGGATTATTTATATAGAGAACACGGTGTATAGTATTATTTACATAGAGAACACGGTGTATAGTATTATTTATATAGAGAACACAGTGTATAGAATTATTTAAATAGAATACACAGTGTATAGTATTATTTATATAGAGAACACAGTGTATAGTATTATTTATATAGAATACACAGTGTATAGTATTATTTATATAGAGAACACAGTGTATAGTATTATTTATATAGAATACACAGTGTATAGTATTAATTTTATAGAAAACACAGTGTATAGTATTATTTATATAGAATACACGGTGTATAGTATTATTTATATAGAATACACAGTGTATAGTATTATTTATATAGAATACACAGTGTATAATATTATTTATATAGAGAACACCGTGTATAGTATTATTTATATAGAGGACACAGTGTATAGTATTATTTGTATAGTATACACAGTGTATTTTATTATTTATATAGAATACACAGTGTATAGCATTATTTACATAGAGAACACAGTGTATAGTATTATTTCTATAGAATACACAGTGTATAGTATTAATTCTATAGAATACACAGTGTATATTATTATTTATATAGAGAACACAGTGTATAGTATTATTTATATAGAATACACAGTGTATAGTATTATTTATATAGAATACACAGTGTATAATATTATTTATATAGAGAACACCGTGTATAGTATTATTTATATAGAATACACAGTGTATAGTATTATTTATTTAGAGGACACAGTGTATAGTATTATTTATATAGTATACACAGTGTGTTTTATTATTTATATACAATACACAGTGTATAGTATTAGTTATATAGAATACACAGTGTATAGTATTATTTATATAGAATACACAGTGTATAGTATTATTTCTATAGAATACACAGTGTATATTATTATTTATATAGAGAACACAGTGTATAGTATTATTTATATAGAGGACACAGTGTATAGTGTTATTTATATAGAGAACACAGTGTATAGTATTATTTATATAGAGGACACAGTGTATTGTAATATTTATATAGAATACACAATGTATAGTATTATTTATATAGAGAACACAGTGTACAGTGATATTTAAATAGAATACACAATGTATAGTATTATTTATGTAGAGAACACAGTGTATAGTATTATTTATATAGAATACACAGTGTATAGTATTATTTATATAGAATACACAGTGTGTAGTATTATTTACATTCAAAACACAGTGTATAGTATTATTTATATACAAAACACAGTGTATAGTATTATTTATATACAAAACACAGTGTATAGTATTATTTATATACAGAACACAGTGTATAGTATTATTTATATAGAGAACACAGTGTAAAGTATTATTTATATAGAATACAGAGTGTATAGTATTATTTATATAGAGAACAAGGTGTATAGTTTTATTTATATAGAGAACACAGTGTATAGTATTATTTATATAGAGAACACAGTGTGTAGTATTATTTCTATAGAACACACAGTTTATAGAATTATTTAAATAGAATACACAGTGTATAGTATTATTTATATAGAGAACACAGTGTATAGTAATATTTATATAGAATACACAGTGTATAGTAATATTTATATAGAGGACACAGTGTATAGTTTTTTTATATAGAGGACACAGTGTATAGTATTATTTATATAGAGAACACAGTGTAAAGTAATATTTATATAGAATACACAGTGTATAGTATTATTTATATAGAGGACACAGTGTATTGTTTTATTTATATAGAGAACACAGTGTATAGTATTATTTATATAGAATACACAGTGTATAGTATTATTTATATAGAATACACCGTGTTTTGTATAATTTATATAGAATACAGAGTGTATAGTATTATTTATATAGAGAACACAGTGTATAGAATTATTTAAATAGAATACACACTGTATAGTATTATTTATATGGAGGACACAGTGTATAGTAATATTTATATAGAATACACAGTGTATAGTATTATTTAAATAGAATACACAGTATATAGTATTATTTATATAGAGAACACAGTATATAGTATTAATTCTATAGAATACACAGTGTATAGTTTTATTTAAATAGAATACAGTGTATAGTATCATTTATATAGAATACACAGTGTATAGTATTATTTAAATAGAATACACAGTGTATAGTATTATTTATATAGAATACACAGTGTATAGTATTATTTATTTAGAATACACAGTGTATAGTATTATTTATATAGAGGTCGCAGTGTATTGTATTATTTATATAGAGGACACAGTGTATAGTATTATTTATATAGAATACACAGTGTATAGTATTATTTATATAGAATACACAGTGTATAGTATTATTTAAATAGAATACACAGTGTATAGTATTATTTATATAGAGAACACAGTGTATAGTATTATTTATATAGAATACACAGTGTATAGTATTATTTAAATAGAATACACAGTGTATAGTATTATTTATATAGAGAACACAGTGTATAGTATTATTTATATAGAGAACACAGTGTATAGTATTATTTATATAGAATACACAGTGTATAGTATTATTTATATAGAATACACAGTGTATAGAATTATTTATTTAGAATACACAGTGTATAGTATTATTTATATAGAGAACACAGTGTATAGTATTATTTATATAGAGTACACCGTGTATAGTATTATTTATATAGAATACACAGTGTATAGAATTATTTATTTAGAATACACAGTGTATAGTATTATTTATATAGAGGTCGCAGTGTATTGTATTATTTATATAGAGGACACAGTGTATAGTAATATTTATATAGAGGACGCAGTGTATAGTAATATTTATATAGAATACTCAGTGTATAGGATTATTTATATAGAGAACACAGTGTATAGTATTATTTATATAGAGAAAACAGTGTATAGGATTATTTATATAGAATACAGTGTATAGTATTATTTATATAGAGAACACGGTGTATAGTATTATTTACATAGAGAACACGGTGTATAGTATTATTTATATAGAGAACACAGTGTATAGAATTATTTAAATAGAATACACAGTGTATAGTATTATTTATATAGAGAACACAGTGTATAGTATTATTTATATAGAATACACAGTGTATAGTATTATTTATATAGAGAACACAGTGTATAGTATTATTTATATAGAATACACAGTGTATAGTATTAATTTTATAGAAAACACAGTGTATAGTATTATTTATATAGAATACACGGTGTATAGTATTATTTATATAGAATACACAGTGTATAGTATTATTTATATAGAATACACAGTGTATAATATTATTTATATAGAGAACACCGTGTATAGTATTATTTATATAGAGGACACAGTGTATAGTATTATTTGTATAGTATACACAGTGTATTTTATTATTTATATAGAATACACAGTGTATAGCATTATTTACATAGAGAACACAGTGTATAGTATTATTTCTATAGAATACACAGTGTATAGTATTAATTCTATAGAATACACAGTGTATATTATTATTTATATAGAGAACACAGTGTATAGTATTATTTATATAGAATACACAGTGTATAGTATTATTTATATAGAATACACAGTGTATAATATTATTTATATAGAGAACACCGTGTATAGTATTATTTATATAGAATACACAGTGTATAGTATTATTTATTTAGAGGACACAGTGTATAGTATTATTTATATAGTATACACAGTGTGTTTTATTATTTATATAGAATACACAGTGTATAGTATTAGTTATATAGAATACACAGTGTATAGTATTATTTATATAGAATACACAGTGTATAGTATTATTTCTATAGAATACACAGTGTATATTATTATTTATATAGAGAACACAGTGTATAGTATTATTTATATAGAATACACAGTGTACAGAATTATTTATATAGAATACACCGTGTATAGTATTATTTATATAGAATACACAGTGTATAGTATTATTTATATAGAGGACACAGTGTATAGTGTTATTTATATAGAGAACACAGTGTATAGTATTATTTATATAGAAATCACAGTGTATAGTATTATTTATATAGAGGACACAGTGTATTGTAATATTTATATAGAATACACAATGTATAGTATTATTTATATAGAGAACACAGTGTACAGTGATATTTAAATAGAATACACAATGTATAGTATTATTTATGTAGAGAACACAGTGTATAGTATTATTTATATAGAATACACAGTGTATAGTATTATTTATATAGAATACACAGTGTGTAGTATTATTTACATTCAAAACACAGTGTATAGTATTATTTATATACAAAACACAGTGTATAGTATTATTTATATACAAAACACAGTGTATAGTATTATTTATATACAGAACACAGTGTATAGTATTATTTATATAGAGAACACAGTGTAAAGTATTATTTTTATAGAATACAGAGTGTATAGTATTATTTATATAGAGAACAAGGTGTATAGTTTTATTTATATAGAGAACACAGTGTATAGTATTATTTATATAGAGAACACAGTGTGTAGTATTATTTCTATAGAACACACAGTTTATAGAATTATTTAAATAGAATACACAGTGTATAGTATTATTTATATAGAGAACACAGTGTATAGTAATATATATATAGAATACACAGTGTATAGTATTATTTATATAGAGGACACAGTGTATAGTTTTTTTATATAGAGGACACAGTGTATTGTTTTATTTATATAGAGAACACAGTGTATAGTATTATTTATATAGAGAACACAGTGTATTGTATTATTTATATAGAATACACCGTGTTTTGTATAATTTATATAGAATACAGAGTGTATAGTATTATTTATATAGAGAACACAGTGTATAGAATCATTTAAATAAAATACACACTGTATAGTATTATTTATATAGAGGACACAGTGTATAGTAATATTTATATAGAATACACAGTGTATAGTATTATTTAAATAGAATACACAGTATATAGTATTATTTATATAGAGAACACAGTATATAGTATTAATTCTATAGAATACACAGTGTATAGTTTTATTTAAATAGAATACAGTGTATAGTATTATTTATATAGAATACACAGTGTATAGTATTATTTAAATAGAATACACAGTGTATAGTATTATTTATATAGAATACACAGTGTATAGTATTATTTATTTAGAATACACATTGTATAGTATTATTTATATAGAGGTCGCAGTGTATTGTATTATTTATATAGAGGACACAGTGTACAGTATTGTTTATATAGAGAACACAGTGTATAGTATTATTTATATAGAGAAAACAGTGTATAGGATTATTTATATAGAGAACACGGTGTATAGTATTATTTATATAGAGAACACAGTGTATAGAATTATTTAAATAGAATACACAGTGTATAGTATTATTTATATAGAGAACACAGTGTATAGTATTATTTATATAGAATACACAGTGTATAGTATTATTTATATAGAGAACACAGTATATAGTATTATTTATATAGAATACACAGTGTATAGTATTAATTTTATAGAAAACACAGTGTATAGTATTATTTATATAGAATACACGGTGTATGGTATTATTTATATAGAGAACACAGTGTATAGTATTATTTATATAGAATACACGGTGTATGGTATTATTTATATAGAATACACAGTGTATAGTATTATTTAAATAGAATACACAGTGTATAATATTATTTATATAGAGAACACCGTGTATAGTATTATTTATATAGAATACACAGTGTATAGTATTATTTATTTAGAGGACACAGTGTATAGTATTATTTATATAGTATACACAGTGTGTTTTATTATTTATATAGAATACACAGTGTATAGTATTATTTATATAGAATACACAGCATATAGTATTTTTTATAAAGAGGACACAGTGTACAGTATTATTTATATAGAGAACACAGTGTATGGTATTATTTTTATAGAGGACACAGTGTATAGTATTATTTATATAGAGGACACAGTGTATAGTAGTATTTATATAGAGAACACAGTGTATAGTATTTTCATATAGAGGACACAGAGTACAGTATTATTTATATAGAGAACACAGTGTATAGTATTATTTATATAGAGAACACAGTGTAAAGGATTATTTATATAGAGAACACAGTGTATAGTATTATTTATATAGAGAACACAGTGTATAGAATTATTTAAATAGAATACACAGTGTATAGTATTATTTATGTAGAATACACAGTGTATAGTATTATTTATATAAAGAACACAGTGTATAGTATGATTTATATAGAATACACAGTGTATAGTATTATTAATATAGAGAACACAGTGTATTGTTTTATTTATATAGAGAACACAGTGTATAGGATTATTTATACAGAGATCACAGTGTATAGTATTATTTATATAGAGAACACAGTGTATAGTATTATTTAAATAGAATACACAGTGTATAGTTTTATTTATATAGAATAAACAGTGTATAGTATTATTTATATAAAGAACACAGTGTATAGTATTATTTATATAGAATACACAGTGTATAGTATTATTAATATAGAGAACACAGTGTATAGTATTATTTATATAGAAAAAACAGTGTATAGTTTTATTTATAGAGAGAACACAGTCTATAGTAATATTTACATAGAATACACTGTGTATAGTATTATTTATATAGAATACACAGTATATAGTATTATTTAAATAGAATACACTGTGTATAGTATTATTTATATAGTGTACACATTGTATAGTATTATTTATATAGAAAACACAGTCTATAGTATTATTTATAAAGAATACACAGTGTATAGTATTATTTATATAGAGAACACAGTGTATAGTTTTATTTAAATAGAATACACAGTGTATAGTATTATTTATATAGAATGCACAGTGTATAGTATTATTTATATAGAATACACAGTGTATAGAATTAATTATTTAGAATACACAGTGTATAGTATTATTTATATTGAGGTCGCAGTGTATTGTATTATTTATATAGAGGACTCAGTGTATAGTATTATTTAAAAAGAATACACAGTGTATAGTATTATTTATATAGAATACTCAGTGTATAGGATTAGTTATATAGAGAACACCGTGTATAATATTATTTATATAGAATACACTGTGTTTTGTATTATTTCTATAGAATACACAGTGTATAGTATTATTTCTATAGAATACACAGTGTATAGTATTATTTATATAGAAAACACAGTGTATAGTATTATTTACATAGAGAACACAGTGTATAGTATTATTTATATAGAATACACAGTGTATAGTATTATTTATATAGAATACACCGTGTTTTGTATTATATATACAGAATACAGAGTGTATAGTATTATTTATATAGAGAACACAGTGTATAGAATTATTTAAATAGAATACACAGTGTATAGTATTATTTATATAAAGGTCACAGCGTATAGTATTATTTATATAGAGGACACAGTGTATAGTAATATTTATATAGAATACACAGTGTATAGTATTATTAAAATAGAATACACAGTGTATAGTATTATTTATATAGAAAACACAGTGTATAGGATTATTTATATAGAGAACACAGTGTATAGTATTATTTATATAGAATACACAGTGTATAGTATTATTTATATAGAGGACACAGTGTATTGCTTTATTTATATAGAGAACACAGTGTATAGTAATATTTATATAGAATACACAGTGTATAGTATTATTTATATAAAGAACACAGTGTATAGTATTATTTATATGGAAAACACAGTGTATAGTATTATTTATATAGAGGACACAGTGCATTGTTTTATTTATATAGAGAACACAGTGTATAGGATTATTTATATAGAGAACACAGTGTATAGTATTATTTATATAGAGAACACAGTGTATAGTATTATTTATATAAAGAACACAGTGTATAGTATTATTTATATGGAAAACACAGTGTATAGTATTATTTATATAGAGGACACAGTGCATTGTTTTATTTATATAGAGAACACAGTGTATAGGATTATTTATATAGAGAACACAGTGTATAGTATTATTTATATAGAGAACACAGTGTATAGTATTATTTATATGGAAAACACAGTGTATAGTTTTATTTATAAAGAGAACACAGTGTATATTATTATTTCTATAGAATACACAGTGTATAGTATTATTTCTATAGAATACACAGTGTATAGTATTATTTATATAGAATACACATTGTATAGTATTATTTATATAGAAAACACAGTGTATAGTATTATTTATATAGAATACACAGTGTATAGTATTATGTCTATAGAATACACAGTGTATAGTATTATTTATATAGAATACACATTGTATAGTATTATTTATATAGAAAACACAGTGTATAGTATTATTTATATAGAATACACAGTGTATAGTATTATTTATATAAAGAACACAGTGTATAGTATTATTTAAATAGAATACACAGTGTATAGTATTATTTATATATAATACACAGTGTATAGTATAATTTATATAGAATACACGGTGTATAGTATTATTTATATAGAAAACACAGTGTATAGTATTATTTATATAGAGGTCACAGTGTATAGTATTATTTGTATAGTATACACAGTGTATTTTATTATTTATATAGAATACACAGTGTATAGTATTATTTACATAGAGAACACAGTGTATAGTATTATTTCTATAGAATACACAGTGTATAGTATTATTAATATAGAGAACACAGTGTATAGTATTATTTATATAGAGGACACAGTGTATTGTTTTATTTATATAGAGAACACAGTGTATAGGATTATTTATATAGAGAACACAGTGTATAGTATTATTTATATAGAGAACACAGTGTATTGTATTATTTAAATAGAATACACAGTGTATAGTATTATTTATATAGAATACAGTGTATAGTATTATTTATATAAAGAACACAGTGTATAGTATTATTTATATAGAAAACACAGTGTATAGTATTATTTGTATAGAGGACACAGTGTATAGTATTATTTGTATAGTATACACAGTGTATTTTATTATTTATATAGAATACACAGTGTATAGTATTATTTACATAGAGAACACAGTGTATAGTATTATTTCTATAGAATACACAGTGTATAGTATTATTTATATAGAATACACAGTGTATATTATTATTTATATAGAGAACACAGTGTATAGCATTATTTATATAGAATACACAGTGTATAGTATTATTTATATAGAATACACAGTGTATAATATTATTTATATAGAGAACACCGTATATAGTATTATTTATATAGAATACACAGTGTATAGTATTATTTATTTAGAGGACACAGTGTATAGTATTATTTATATAGAATACACAGTGTATAGTATTAGTTATATAGAATACACAGTGTATAGTATTATTTATATAGAATACACAGTGTATAGTATTATTTATATAGAATACACAGCATATAGTATTTTTTATAAAGAGGACACATTGTACAGTATTATTTATATAGAGAACACAGTGTATGGTATTATGTTTATAGAGGACACACTGTATAGTATTATTTATATAGAGGACACAGTGTATAGTAGTATTTATATAGAGAACATAGTGTATAGTATTTTCATATAGAGGACACAGTGTACAGTATTATTTATATAGAGAACACAGTGTATAGTATTATTTATATATAGAACACAGTGTATAGAATTATTTAAATAGAATACACAGTGTATAGTATTATTTATATAGAAAACACAGTGTATAGCATTATTTATATAAAGAACACAGTGTATAGTAATATTTATATAGAATACACAGTGTATAGTATTATTAATATAGAGAACACAGTGTATAGTATTATTTATATAGAGGACACAGTGTATTGTTTTATTTATATAGAGAACACAGTGTATAGGATTATTTATATAGAGAACACAGTGTATAGTATTATTTATATAGAGAACACAGTGTATTGTATTATTTAAATAGAATACACAGTGTATAGTATTATTTATATAGAATACAGTGTATAGTATTATTTATATAAAGAACACAGTGTATAGTATTATTTATATAGAATACACAGTGTATAGTATTATTAATATAGAGAACACAGTGTATAGTATTATTTATATAGAATACACAGTGTATAGTATTATTAATATAGAGAACACAGTGTATAGTATTATTTATATAGAGGACACAGTGTATTGTTTTATTTATATAGAGAACACAGTGTATAGGATTATTTATATAGAGAACACAGTGTATAGTAATATTTAAATAGAATACACTGTGTATAGTATTATTTATATAGAATACACAGTATATAGTATTATTTAAATAGAATACACTGTGTATAGTATTATTTATATAGAAAACACAGTCTATAGTATTATTTATAAAGAATACACAGTGTATATTATTATTTATATAGAGAACACAGTGTATAGTTTTATTTAAATAGAATACACAGTGTATAGTATTATTTATATAGAGGACTCAGTGTATAGTATTATTTAAAAAGAATACACAGTGTATAGTATTATTTATATAGAAAACACAGTGTATAGTTTTATTTATGTAGAGAACACAGTGTATAGGATTATTTATATAGAGAACAGAGTGTATAGTATTATTTATATAGAATACACAGTGTATAGAATTAATTATTTAAAATACACAGTGTATAGTATTATTTATATTGAGGTCGCAGTGTATTGTATTATTTATATAGAGGACTCAGTGTATAGTATTATTTAAAAAGAATACACAGTGTATAGTATTATTTAAAAAGAATACACAGTGTATAGTATTATTTATATAGAGGACGCAGTGTATAGTAATATTTATATAGAATACTCAGTGTATAGGATTAGTTATATAGAGAACACCGTGTATAGTATTATTTATATAGAATACACTGTGTTTTGTATTATTTCTATAGAATACACAGTGTATAGTATTATTTCTATAGAATACATAGTGTATAGTATTATTTATATAGAAAACACAGTGTATAGTATTATTTACATAGAGAACACAGTGTATAGTATTATTTATATAGAATACACAGTGTATAGTATTATTTATATAGAATACACAGTGTTTTGTATTATTTATATAGAATACAGAGTGTATAGTATTATTTATATAGAGAACACAGTGTATAGAATTATTTAAATAGAATACACAGTGTATAGTATTATTTATATAGAGGACACAGCGTATAGTATTATTTATATAGAGGACACAGTGTATAGTAATATTTATATAGAATACACAGTGTATAGTATTATTAAAATAGAATAAACAGTGTATAGTATTATTTATATAGAGAACACAGTGTATAGTATTATTTAAATAGAATACACAGTGTATAGTATTATTTATATAGAATACACAGTGTATAGTATTATTTATTTAGAATACACAGTGTATAGTATTATTTATATAGAATACACAGTGTATAGTATTATTTATTTAGAATACACAGTGTATAGTATTATTTATATAGAGGTCGCAGTGTATTGTATTATTTATATAGAGGACACAGTGTACAGTATTATTTATATAGAGAACACAGTGTATAGTATTATTTATATAGAGGACACAGTGTATAGTATTATTTATATAGTATACAAAGCGTATTTTATTTTTTATATAGAATACACAGTGTATAGTATTATTTATATAGAGAACACAGTGTATAGTATTATTTATATAGAATACACAGTGTATAGTATTATTTAAATAGAATACACAGTGTATATTATTATTTATATAGAGAACACAGTGTATAGTATTATTTATATAGAGTACACCGTGTATAGTATTATTTATATAGAATACACAGTGTATAGTATTATTTATATAGAGGTCGCAGTGTATTGTATTATTTATATAGAGGACACAGTGTATAGTAATATTTATATAGAGGACGCAGTGTATAGTAATATTTATATAGAATACTCAGTGTATAGGATTATTTATATAGAGAACACAGTGTATAGTATTATTTATATAGAGAACACAGTGTATAGGATTATTTATATAGAGAACACGGTGTATAGTATTATTTATATAGAGAACACAGTGTATAGAATTATTTAAATAGAATACACAGTGTATAGTATTATTTATATAGAGAACACAGTGTATAGTATTATTTAAATAGAATACACAGTGTATAGTATTATTTATATAGAGAACACAGTGTATTTTATTATTTATATAGAATAAACAGTGTATAGTATTATTTTTATAGAAAACACAGTGTATAGTATTATTTATATAGAATACACGGTGTATAGTATTATTTATATAGAAAACACAGTGTATAGTATTATTTCTAAAGAATACACAGTGTATATTATTATTTATATAGAGAACACAGTGTATAGTATTATTTATATAGAATACACAGTGTATAGTATTATTTATATAGAATACACAGTGTATAATATTATTTATATAGAGAACACCGTGTATAGTATTATTTATATAGAATACACAGTGTATGGTATTATTTATTTAGAGGACACAGTGTATAGTATTATTTATATAGTATACACAGTGTGTTTTATTATTTATATAGAATACACAGTGTATAGTATTAGTTATATAGAATACACAGTGTATAGTATTATTTATATAGAATACATAGTGTATAGTATTATTTATATAGAATACACAGCATATAGTATTTTTTATAAAGAGGACACAGTGTACAGTATTATTTATATAGAGAACACAGTGTATGGTATTATTTTTATAGAGGACACAGTGTATAGTATTATTTATATAGAGGACATAGTGTATAGTAGTATTTATATAGAGAACACAGTGTATAGTATTTTCATATAGAGGACACAGTGTATAGTATTATTTATTATTGAGAACACAGTGTATAGAATTATTTAAATAGAATACACAGTGTATAGTATTATTTATATAGAATACACAGTGTATAGTATTATTTATATAAAGAACACAGTGTATAGTATTATTTATATGGAAAACACAGTGTATAGTATTATTTATATAGAGGACACAGTGCATTGTTTTATTTATATAGAGAACACAGTGTATAGGATTATTTATATAGAGAACACAGTGTATAGTATTATTTATATAGAGAACACAGTGTATAGTATTATTTATATAAAGAACACAGTGTATAGTATTATTTAAATAGAATACACAGTGTATAGTATTATTTAAATAGAATACACAGTGTATAGTATAATTTATATAGAAAACACAGTGTATAGTATTATTTATATGGAAAACACAGTGTATAGTTTTATTTATAAAGAGAACACAGTGTATATTATTATTTCTATAGAATACACAGTGTATAGTATTATTTCTATAGAATACACAGTGTATAGTATTATTTATATAGAATACACATTGTATAGTATTATTAATATAGAAAACACAGTGTATAGTATTATTTATATAGAATACACAGTGTATAGTATTATTTCTATAGAATACACAGTGTATAGTATTATTTATATAGAATACACATTGTATAGTATTATTTATATAGAAAACACAGTGTATAGTATTATTTATATAGAATACAGAGTGTATAGTATTATTTATATAGAGAACACAGTGTATAGAATTATTTAAATAGAATACACAGTGTATAGTATTATTTATATAGAGGACACAGTGTATAGTAATATTTATATAGAATACAAAGTGTATAGTATTATTTATATAGAATACACAATGTATAGTATTATTTATATAGAGAACACAGTGTATAGTATTATTTAAATAGAATACACAGTGTATAGTATTATTTATATAGAGGACACAGTGTATAGTAATATTTATATAGAATACAAAGTGTATAGTATTATTTATATAGAATACACAATGTACAGTAATATTTAAATAGAATACACAGTGTATAGTATTATTTATATAGAATAAACAGTGTATAGTATTATTTATATAGAATACACAGTGTATAATATTATTTATATAGAATACACAGTGTATAGTATTATTTATTTAGAGGACATAGTGTATAGTATTATTTTTATAGAATACACTGTGTTTTGTATAATTTCTATAGAATACACAGTGTATAGTATTATTTCTATAGAATACACAGTGTATAGTATTATTTATATAGAAAACACAGTGTATAGTATTATTTACATAGAGAACACAGTATATAGTATTATTTATATAGAATACACAATGTATAGTATTATTTATATAGAATACACAGTGTATAATATTATTTAAATAGAATACACAGTGTATAGTATTATTTATGTAGAGAACACAGTGTATAGTATTATGTATATAGAATACACAGTGTATAGTATTATTTACATACAAAACACAGTGTATAGTATTATTTATATACAAAACACAGTGTATAGTATTATTTATATACAAAACACAGTGTATAGTATTATTTATATACAGAACACAGTGTATAGTATTATTTATATAGAGAACACAGTGTAAAGTATTATTTATATAGAATACAGAGTGTATAGTATTATTTATATAGAGAACAAGGTGTATAGTTTTATTTATATAGAGAACACAGTGTATAGTATTATTTATATAGAGAACACAGTGTGTAGTATTATTTCTATAGAACACACAGTTTATAGAATTATTTAAATAGAATACACAGTGTATAGTATTATTTATATAGAGAACACAGTGTATAGTAATATTTATATAGAATACACAGTGTATAGTATTATTTATATAGAGGACACAGTGTATTGTTTTATTTATATAGAGAACACAGTGTATAGTATTATTTATATAGAGAACACAGTGTAAAGTAATATTTATATAGAATACACAGTGTATAGTATTATTTATATAGAGGACACAGTGTATTGTTTTATTTATATAGAGAACACAGTGTATAGTATTATTTATATAGAATACACAGTGTATAGTATTATTTATATAGAATACACCGTGTTTTGTATAATTTATATAGAATACAGAGTGTATAGTATTATTTATATAGAGATCACAGTGTATAGAATTATTTAAATAGAATACACAGTGTATAGTATTATTTATATAGAGGACACAGTGTATAGTAATATTTATATAGAATACACAGTGTATAGTATTATTTAAATAGAATACACAGTATATAGTATTATTTATATAGAGAACACAGTATATAGTATTAATTCTATAGAATACACGGTGTATAGTTTTATTTAAATAGAATACAGTGTATAGTATTATTTATATAGAATACACAGTGTATTGTATTAATTTTATAGAAAACACAGTGTATAGTATTATTTATATAGAATACACGGTGTATAGTATTATTTATATAGAAAACACAGTGTATAGTATTATTTATATAGAGGACACAGTGTATAGTATTATTTATATAGAATACACAGTGTATAGTATTATTTACATAGAGAACACAGTGTATAGTATTATTTCTATAGAATACACAGTGTATAGTATTATTTATATAGAATACACAGTGTATATTATTATTTATATAGAGAACACAGTGTATAGTATTATTTATATAGAATACACAGTGTATAGTATTATTTATATAGAATACACAGTGTATAATATTATTTATTTAGAGGACACAGTGTATAGTATTATTTATATAGTATACACAGTGTGTTTTATTATTTATATAGAATACACAGTGTATAATATTATTTATTTAGAGGACACAGTGTATAGTATTATTTATATAGTATACACAGTGTGTTTTATTATTTATATAGAATACACAGTGTATAGTATTAGTTATATAGAACACACAGTGTATAGTATTATTTATATAGAATACACAGTGTATAGTATTATTTATATAGAATACACAGCATATAGTATTTTTTATAAAGAGGACACAGTGTACAGTATTATTTATATAGAGAACACAGTGTATGGTATTATTTTTATAGAGGACACAGTGTATAGTATTATTTATATAGAGGACACAGTGTATAGTAGTATTTATATAGAGAACACAGTGTATAGTATTTTCATATAGAGGACACAGAGTACAGTATTATTTATATAGAGAACACAGTGTATAGTATTATTTATATAGAGAACACAGTGTATAGTATTATTTATATAGAAAACTCACTGTATAGGATTATTCATATAGAGAACACAGTGTATAGTATTATTTATATAGAGAACACAGTGTAAAGGATTATTTATATAGAGAACACAGTGTATAGTATTATTTATATAGAGAACACAGTGTATAGTATTATTTAAATAGAATACACAGTGTATAGTATTATTTATATAGAATACACAGTGTATAGTATTATTAATATAGAGAACACAGTGTATAGTATTATTTATATAGAGGACACAGTGTATTGTTTTATTTATATAGAGAACACAGTGTATAGTATTATTTAAATAGAATACACAGTGTATAGTTTTATTTATATAGAATAAACAGTGTATAGTATTATTTATATAAAGAACACAGTGTATAGTATTATTTATATGGAATACACAGTGTATAGTATTATTCATATAGAGAACACAGTGTATAGTATTATTTATATAGAAAAAACTGTGTATAGTTTTATTTATAGAGAGAACACAGTCTATAGTAATATTTAAATAGAATACACTGTGTATAGTATTATTAATATAGAATACACAGTATATAGTATTATTTAAATAGAATACACTGTGTATAGTATTATTTATATAGTATACACATTGTATAGTATTATTTATATAGAAAACACAGTCTATAGTATTATTTATAAAGAATACACAGTGTATAGTATTATTTATATAGAGAACACAGTGTATAGTTTTATTTAAATAGAATACACAGTGTATAGTATTATTTATATAGAGAACACAGTGTATAGGATTATTTATATAGAGAACACAGTGTATAGTATTATTTATATAGAGAACACAGTGTATAGTATTATTTATATAAAGAACACAGTGTATAGTATTATTTAAATAGAATACACAGTGTATAGTATTATTTAAATAGAATACACAGTGTATAGTATAATTTATATAGAAAACACAGTGTATAGTATTATTTATATGGAAAACACAGTGTATAGTTTTATTTATAAAGAGAACACAGTGTATATTATTATTTCTATAGAATACACAGTGTATAGTATTATTTCTATAGAATACACAGTGTATAGTATTATTTATATAGAATACACATTGTATAGTATTATTTATATAGAAAACACAGTGTATAGTATTATTTATATAGAATACACAGTGTATAGTATTATTTCTATAGAATACACAGTGTATAGAATTATTTATATAGAATACACATTGTATAGTATTATTTATATAGAAAACACAGTGTATAATATTATTTATATAGAGAACACAGTGTATAGTATTATTTATATAGAATACACAGTGTATAGTATTATTTATATAAAGAACACAGTGTATAGTATTATTTAAATAGAATACACAGTGTATAGTATTATTTATATATAATACACAGTGTATAGTATAATTTATATAGAAAACACAGTGTATAGTTTTATTTATATAGAGAACACAGAGTATATTATTATTTCTATAGAATACACAGTGTATAGTATTATTTCTATAGAATACACAGTGTATAGTATTATTTATATAGAATACACATTGTATAGTATTATTTATATAGAAACCACAGTGTATAGTATTATTAATATAGAGAACACAGTGTATAGTATTATTTATATAGAAAAAACAGTGTATAGTTTTATTTATAGAGAGAACACAGTCTATAGTAATATTTAAATAGAATACACTGTGTATAGTATTATTTATATAGAATACACAGTTTATAGTATTATTTAAATAGAATACACTGTGTATAGTATTATTTATATAGAGAACACAGTGTATAGTATTATTTCTATAGAATACACAGTAAATAGTATTATTTATATAGAACACACATTGTATAGTATTATTTATATAGAAAACACAGTGTGTAGTATTATTTATAAAGAATACACAGTGTATAGTATTATTTATATAGAGAGCACAGTGTATAGTTTTATTTAAATAGAATACACAGTGTATAGTATTATTTATATAGAGAACACAGTGTATAGTAATATTTATTTAGAACACACAGTTTATAGTATTATTTAAAAAGAATACACAGTGTATAGTACTATTTATATAGAAAACACAGTGTATAGTATTATTTATATAGAGAACACAGTGTATAGTATTATATATATAGAAAACACAGTGTATAGTTTTATTTATATAGAGAACACAGTGTATAGGATTATGTATATAGAGAACACAGTGTATAGTATTATTTATATAGAATACACAGTGTATAGTATTATTTATATAGAATACACAGTGTATAGTATTATTTAAATAGAATACACAGTGTATAGTATTATTTATATAGAATAAACAGTGTATAGTATTATTTATATAGAATACACAGTGTATAATATTATTTATATAGAATACACAGTGTATAGTATTATTTATTTAGAGGACACAGTGTATAGTATTATTTATATAGAATACACTGTGTTTTGTATTATTTCTATAGAATACACAGTGTATAGTATTATTTCTATAGAATACACAGTGTATAGTATTATTTATATAGAAAACACAGTGTATAGTATTATTTACATAGAGAACACAGTGTATAGTATTATTTATATAGAATACACAGTGTATAGTATTATTTATATAGAATACACAGTGTATAATATTATTTAAATAGAATACACAGTGTATAGTATTATTTATATAGAATACACAGTGTATAGTATTATTTATATAGAGAACACAGTGTATAGAATTATTTAAATAGAATACACAGTGTATAGTATTATTTAAATAGAATACAGTGTATAGTATTATTTATATAGAATACACAGTGTATAATATTATTTAAATAGAATACACAGTGTATAGTATTATTTATATAGAATACAGAGTGTATAGTATTATTTATATAGAGAACACAGTGTATAGAATTATTTAAATAGAATACACAGTGTATAGTATTATTTATATAGAGGACACAGTGTATAGTAATATTTATATAGAATACAAAGTGTATAGTATTATTTAAATAGAATACACAGTGTATAGTATTATTTATATAGAGAACACAGTATATAGTATTAATTCTATAGAATACACAGTGTATAGTATTATTTAAATAGAATACAGTGTATAGTATTATTTATATAGAATACACAATGTATAGTATTATTTATATAGAGAACACAGTGTATAGTATTATTTATATAGAATACACAGTGTACAGTAATATTTAAATAGAATACACAGTGTATAGTATTATTTATATAGAATAAACAGTGTATAGTATTATTTATATAGAATACACAGTGTATAATATTATTTATATAGAATACACAGTGTATAGTATTATTTATTTAGAGGACATAGTGTATAGTATTATTTATATAGAATACACTGTGTTTTGTATTATTTCTATAGAATACACAGTGTATAGTATTATTTCTATAGAAAACACAGTGTATAGTATTATTTACATAGAGAACACAGTGTATAGTATTATTTATATAGAATACACAATGTATAGTATTATTTATATAGAAAACACAGTGTATAGTATTATTTACATAGAGAACACAGTGTATAGTATTATTTATATAGAATACACAATGTATAGTATTATTTATATAGAAAACACAGTGTATAGTATTATTTACATAGAGAACACAGTGTATAGTATTATTTATATAGAATACACAGTGTATAATATTATTTAAATAGAATACACAGTGTATAGTATTATTTATGTAGAGAACACAGTGTATAGTATTATTTATATAGAATACACAGTGTATAGTATTATTTATATAGAATACACAGTGTATAGTATTATTTACATACAAAACACAGTGTATAGTATTATTTATATACAAAACACAGTGTATAGTATTATTTATACACAAAACACAGTGTATAGTATTATTTATATACAGAACACAGTGTATAGCATTATTTATATAGAGAACACAGTGTAAAGTATTATTTATATAGAATACAGAGTGTATAGTATTATTTATATAGAGAACAAGGTGTATAGTTTTATTTATATAGAGAACACAGTGTATAGTATTATTTATATAGAGAACACAGTGTGTAGTATTATTTCTATAGAACACACAGTTTATAGAATTATTTAAATAGAATACACAGTGTATAGTATTATTTATATAGAGAACACAGTGTATAGTAATATTTATATAGAATACACAGTGTATAGTATTATTTATATAGAGGACACAGTGTATAGTATTATTTATATAGAGGACACAGTGTATTGTTTTATTTATATAGAGAACACAGTGTATAGTATTATTTATATAGAGAACACAGTGTAAAGTAATATTTATATAGAATACACAGTGTATAGTATTATTTATATAGAGGACACAGTGTATTGTTTTATTTATATAGAGAACACAGTGTATAGTATTATTTATATAGAATACACAGTGTATAGTATTATTTATATAGAATACACCGTGTTTTGTATAATTTATCTAGAATACAGAGTGTATAGTATTATTTATATAGAGAACACAGTGTATAGAATTATTTAAATAGAATACACAGTATATAGTATTATTTATATAGAGAACACAGTATATAGTATTAATTCTATAGAATACACAGTGTATAGTTTTATTTAAATAGAATACAGTGTATAGTATTATTTATATAGAATACACAGTGTATAGTATTATTTAAATAGAATACACAGTGTATAGTATTATTTATATAGAGGACACAGTGTATAGTAATATTTATATAGAATACACAGTGTATAGTATTATTTAAATAGAGAACACAGTATATAGTATTAATTCTATAGAATACACAGTGTATAGTATAATTTAAATAGAATACAGTGTATAGTATTATTTATATAGAATACACAGTGTATAGTATTATTTATATAGAATACACAGTGTATAGTATTATTTATTTAGAATACACAGTGTATAGTATTATTTATATAGAGGTCGCAGTGTATTGTATTATTTATATAGAGGACACAGTGTACAGTATTATTTATATAGAGAACACAGTGTATAGTATTATTTATATAGAGAACACAGTGTATAGTATTATTTATATAGTATACACAGTGTATTTTATTATTTATATAGAATACACAGTGTATAGTATTATTTATATAGAGAACACAGAGTATAGTATTATTTATATATAATACACAGTGTATAGTATTATTTAAATAGAATACACAGTGTATAGTATTATTTATATAGAGAACACAGTGTATAGTATTATTTATATAGAGTACACCGTGTATAGTATTATTTATATAGAATACACAGTGTATAGTATTATTTATAAAGAATACACAGTGTATAGAATTATTTATTTAGAATACACAGTGTATAGTATTATTTATATAGAGGTCGCAGTGTATTGTATTATTTATATAGAGGACACAGTGTATAGTAATATTTATATAGAGGACGCAGTGTATAGTAATATTTATATAGAATACTCAGTGTATAGGATTATTTATATAGAGAACACAGTGTATAGTATTATTTATATAGAGAACACGGTGTATAGTATTATTTATATAGTGAACACAGTGTATAGAATTATTTAAATAGAATACACAGTGTATAGTATTATTTATATAGAGAACACAGTGTATAGTTTTATTTATATAGAATACACAGTGTATAGTATTATTTATATAGAGAACACAGTGTATAGTATTATTTATATAGAATACACAGTGTATAGTATTATTTTTATAGAAAACACAGTGTATAGTATTATTTATATAGAATACACGGTGTATAGTATTATTTATATAGAAAACACAGTGTATAGTATTATTTATATAGAGGACACAGTGTATAGTATTATTTGTATAGTATACACAGTGTATTTTATTATTTATATAGAATACACAGTGTATAGCATTATTTACATAGAGAACACAGTGTAAAGTATTATTTCTATAGAATACACAGTGTATAGTATTATTTCTATAGAATACACAGTGCATATTATTATTTATATAGAGAACACAGTGTATAGTATTATTTATATAGAATACACAGTGTACAGTATTATTTATATAGAATACACCGTGTATAGTATTATTTATATAGAATACACAGTGTATAGTATTATTTATATAGAGGACACAGTGTATAGTGTTATTTATATAGAGAACACAGTGTATAGTATTATTTATATAGAGGACACAGTGTATTGTAATATTTATATAGAATACACAATGTATAGTATTATTTATATAGAGAACACAGTGTATAGTATTATTTATATAGAATACACAGTGTATAGTATTATTTATATAGAATACACAGTGTGTAGTATTATTTACATACAAAACACAGTGTATAGTATTATTTATATACAAAACACAGTGTATAGTATTATTTATATACAAAACACAGTGTATAGTATTATTTATATACAGAACACAGTGTATAGTATTATTTATATAGAGAACACAGTGTAAAGTATTATTTATATAGAATACAGAGTGTATAGTATTATTTATATAGAGAACAAGGTGTATAGTTTTATTTATATAGAGAACACAGTGTATAGTATTATTTATATAGAGAACACAGTGTGTAGTATTATTTCCATAGAACACACAGTTTATAGAATTATTTAAATAGAATACACAGTGTATAGTATTATTTAGATAGAGAACACAGTGTATAGTTTTTTTATATAGAATACACAGTGTATAGTATTATTTATATAGAGGACACAGTGTATAGTTTTTTTATATAGAGGACACCGTGTATAGTATTATTTATATAGAGAACACAGTGTAAAGTAATATTTATATAGAATACACAGTGTATAGTATTATTTATATAGAGGACACAGTGTATAGTTTTTTTATATAGAGGACACCGTGTATAGTATTATTTATATAGAGAACACAGTGTAAAGTAATATTTATATAGAATACACAGTGTATAGTATTATTTATATAGAATACACCGTGTTTTGTATAATTTATATAGAATACAGAGTGTATAGTATTATTTATATAGAGAACACAGTGCATAGATTTATTTAAATAGAATACACACTGTATAGTATTATTTATATAGAGGACACAGTGTATAGTAATATTTATATAGAATACACAGTGTATAGTATTTTTTAAATAGAATACACAGTATATAGTATTATTTATATAGAGAACACAGTATATAGTATTAATTCTATAGAATACACAGTGTATAGTTTTATTTAAATAGAATACAGTGTATAGTATCATTTATATAGAATACACAGTGTATAGTATTATTTATATAGAATACACAGTGTATAATATTATTTATATAGAGAACACCGTGTATAGTATTATTTATATAGAGGACACAGTGTATAGTATTATTTGTATAGTATACACTGTGTATTTTATTATTTATATAGAATACACAGTGTATAGCATTATTTACATAGAGAACACAGTGTATAGTATTATTTCTATAGAATACACAGTGTATAGTATTAATTCTATAGAATACACAGTGTATATTATTATTTATATAGAGAACACAGTGTATAGTATTATTTATATAGAATACACAGTGTATAGTATTATTTATATAGAAATCACAGTGTATAGTATTATTTATATAGAGGACACAGTGTATTGTAATATTTATATAGAATACACAATGTATAGTATTATTTATATAGAGAACACAGTGTACAGTGATATTTAAATAGAATACACAATGTATAGTATTATTTATGTAGAGAACACAGTGTATAGTATTATTTATATAGAATACACAGTGTATAGTATTATTTATATAGAATACACAGTGTGTAGTATTATTTACATACAAAACACAGTGTATAGTATTATTTATATAAAAAACACAGTGTATAGTATTATTTATATACAAAACACAGTGTATAGTATTATTTATATACAGAACACAGTGTATAGTATTATTTATATAGAGAACACAGTGTAAAGTATTATTTTTATAGAATACAGAGTGTATAGTATTATTTATATAGAGAACAAGGTGTATAGTTTTATTTATATAGAGAACACAGTGTATAGTATTATTTATATAGAGAACACAGTGTGTAGTATTATTTCTATAGAACACACAGTTTATAGAATTATTTAAATAGAATACACAGTGTATAGTAATATTTATATAGAATACACAGTGTATAGTATTATTTATATAGAGGACACAGTGTATAGTTGTTTTATATAGAGGACACAGTGTATTGTTTTATTTATATAGAGAACACAGTGTATAGTATTATTTATATAGAGAACAAAGTGTATAGTATTATTTATATAGAATACACAGTGTATAGTATTATTTATATAGAATACACCGTGTTTTGTATAATTTATATAGAATACAGAGTGTATAGTATTATTTATATAGAGAACACAGTGTATAGAATTATTTAAATAGAATACACACTGTATAGTATTATTTATATAGAGGACACAGTGTATAGTATTATTTATATAGAGGACACAATGTATAGTTGTTTTATATAGAGGACACAGTGTATTGTTTTATTTATATAGAGAACACAGTGTATAGTATTATTTATATAGAGAACAAAGTGTATAGTATTATTTATATAGAATACACAGTGTATAGTATTATTTATATAGAATACACCGTGTTTTGTATAATTTATATAGAATACAGAGTGTATAGTATTATTTATATAGAGAACACAGTGTATAGAATTATTTAAATAGAATACACACTGTATAGTATTATTTATATAGAGGACACAGTGTATAGTAATATTTATATAGAATACACAGTGTATAGTATTATTTAAATAGAATACACAGTATATAGTATTATTTATATAGAGAACACAGTATATAGTATTAATTCTATAGAATACACAGTGTATAGTTTTATTTAAATAGAATACAGTGTATAGTATTATTTATATAGAATACACAGTGTATAGTATTATTTAAATAGAATACACAGTGTATAGTATTATTTATATAGAATACACAGTGTATAGTATTATTTATTTAGAATACACATTGTATAGTATTATTTATATAGAGGTCGCAGTGTATTGTATTATTTATATAGAGGACACAGTGTATAGTATTATTTATATAGAGGAAACAGTGTATAGTATTATTTATATAGAATACACAGTGTATAGTATTATTTAAATAGAATACACAGTGTATAGTATTATTTATATAGAGAACACAGTGTATAGTATTATTTATATAGAATACACAGTGTATAGTATTATTTAAATAGAATACACAGTGTATAGTATTATTTATAAAGAGAACACAGTGTATAGTATTATTTATATAGAGTACACCGTGTATAGTATTATTTATATAGAATACACAGTGTATAGTATTATTTATATAGAATACACAGTGTATAGAATTATTTATTTAGAATACACAGTGTATAGTATTATTTATATAGAGGTCGCAGTGTATTGTATTATTTATATAGAGGACACAGTGTATAGTAATATTTATATAGAGGACGCAGTGTATAGTAATATTTATATAGAATACTCAGTGTATAGGATTATTTATATAGAGAACACAGTGTATAGTATTATTTATATAGAGAAAACAGTGTATAGGATTATTTATATAGAGAACAGGGTGTATAGTATTATTTACATAGAGAACACGGTGTATAGTATTATTTATATAGAGAACACAGTGTATAGAATTATTTAAATAGAATACACAGTGTATAGTATTATTTATATAGAGAACACAGTGTATAGTATTATTTATATAGAATACACAGTGTATAGTATTATTTATATAGAGAACACAGTGTATAGTATTATTTATATAGAATACACAGTGTATAGTATTAATTTTATAGAAAACACAGTGTATAGTATTATTTATATAGAATACACGGTGTATAGTATTATTTATATAGAATACACAGTGTATAGTATTATTTATATAGAATACACAGTGTATAATATTATTTATATAGAGAACACCGTGTATAGTATTATTTATATAGAGGACACAGTGTATAGTATTATTTGTATAGTATACACAGTGTATTTTATTATTTATATAGAATACACAGTGTATAGCATTATTTACATAGAGAACACAGTGTATAGTATTATTTCTATAGAATACACAGTGTATAGTATTATTTCTATAGAATACACAGTGTATATAATTATTTATATAGAGAACACAGTCTATAGTATTATTTATATAGAATACACAGTGTATAGTATTATTTATATAGAGGACACAGTGTATAGTGTTATTTATATAGAGAACACAGTGTATAGTATTATTTATATAGAAATCACAGTGTATAGTATTATTTATATAGAGGACACAGTGTATTGTAATATTTATATAGAATACACAATGTATAGTATTATTTATATAGAGAACACAGTGTACAGTGATATTTAAATAGAATACACAATGTATAGTATTATTTATGTAGAGAACACAGTGTATAGTATTATTTATATAGAATACACAGTGTATAGTATTATTTATATAGAATACACAGTGTGTAGTATTATTTACATACAAAACACAGTGTATAGTATTATTTATATACAAAACACAGTGTATAGTATTATTTATATACAAAACACAGTGTATAGTATTATTTATATACAGAACACAGTGTATAGTATTATTTATATAGAGAACACAGTGTAAAGTATTATTTATATAGAATACAGAGTGTATAGTATTATTTATATAGAGAACAAGGTGTATAGTTTTATTTATATAGAGAACACAGTGTATAGTATTATTTATATAGAGAACACAGTGTGTAGTATTATTTCTATAGAACACACAGTTTATAGAATTATTTAAATAGAATACACAGTGTATAGTATTATTTATATAGAGAACACAGTGTATAGAATTATTTAAATAGAATACACACTGTATAGTATTATTTATATAGAGGACACAGTGTATAGTGATATTTATATAGAATACACAGTGTATAGTATTATTTAAATAGAATACACAGTATATAGTATTATTTATATAGAGAACACAGTATATAGTATTAATTCTATAGAATACACAGTGTATAGTTTTATTTAAATAGAATACACAGTGTATAGTATTATTTATATAGAATACACAGTGTATAGTATTATTTATTTAGAATACACAGTGTATAGTATTATTTATATAGAGGTCGCAGTGTATTGTATTATTTATATAGAGGACACAGTGTATAGTATTATTTATATAGAATACACAGTGTATAGTATTATTTATATAGAATACACAGTGTATAGTATTATTTAAATAGAATACACAGTGTATAGTATTATTTATATAGAGAACACAGTGTATAGTATTATTTAAATAGAATACACAGTGTATAGTATTATTTAAATAGAATACACAGTGTATAGTATTATTTATATAGAGAACACAGTGTATAGTATTATTTATATAGAGTACACCGTGTATAGTATTATTTATATAGAATACACAGTGTATAGTATTATTTAAATAGAATACACAGTGTATAGTATTATTTATATAGAATACACAGTGTATAGTATTATTTATTTAGAATACACAGTGTATAGTATTATTTATATAGAGGTCGCAGTGTATTGTATTATTTATATAGAGGACACAGTGTATAGTATTATTTATATAGAATACACAGTGTATAGTATTATTTATATAGAATACACAGTGTATAGTATGATTTAAATAGAATACACAGTGTATAGTATTATTTATATAGAGAACACAGTGTATAGTATTATTTATATAGAATACACAGTGTATAGTATTATTTAAATAGAATACACAGTGTATAGTATTATTTATATAGAGAACACAGTGTATAGTATTATTTATATAGAGTACACCGTGTATAGTATTATTTATATAGAATACACAGTGTATAGTATTATTTATATAGAATACACAGTGTATAGAATTATTTATTTAGAATACACAGTGTATAGTATTATTTATATAGAGAACACAGTGTATAGTATTATTTATATAGAGTACACCGTGTATAGTATTATTTATATAGAATACACAGTGTATAGTATTATTTATATAGAATACACAGTGTATAGAATTATTTATTTAGAATACACAGTGTATAGTATTATTTATATAGAGGTCGCAGTGTATTGTATTATTTATATAGAGGACACAGTGTATAGTAATATTTATATAGAGGACGCAGTGTATAGTAATATTTAAATAGAATACTCAGTGTATAGGATTATTTATATAGAGAACACAGTGTATAGTATTATTTATATAGAGAAAACAGTGTATAGGATTATTTATATAGAGAACACGGTGTATAGTATTATTTACATAGAGAACACGGTGTATAGTATTATTTATATAGAGAACACAGTGTATAGAATTATTTAAATAGAATACACAGTGTATAGTATTATTTATATAGAGAACACAGTGTATAGTATTATTTATATAGAATACACAGTGTATAGTATTATTTATATAGAGAACACAGTGTATAGTATTATTTATATAGAATACACAGTGTATAGTATTAATTTTATAGAAAACACAGTGTATAGTATTATTTATATAGAATACATGGTGTATAGTATTATTTATATAGAATACACAGTGTATAGTATTATTTATATAGAATACACAGTGTATAATATTATTTATATAGAGAACACCGTGTATAGTATTATTTATATAGAGGACACAGTGTATAGTATTATTTGTATAGTATACACAGTGTATTTTATTATTTATATAGAATACACAGTGTATAGCATTATTTACATAGAGAACACAGTGTATAGTATTATTTCTATAGAATACACAGTGTATAGTATTAATTCTATAGAATACACAGTGTATATTATTATTTATATAGAGAACACAGTGTACAGTATTATTTATATAGAATACACAGTGTATAGTATTATTTATATAGAATACACAGTGTATAATATTATTTATATAGAGAACACCGTGTATAGTATTATTTATATAGAATACACAGTGTATAGTATTATTTATTTAGAGGACACAGTGTATAGTATTATTTATATAGTATACACAGTGTGTTTTATTATTTATATACAATACACAGTGTATAGTATTAGTTATATAGAATACACAGTGTATAGTATTATTTATATAGAATACACAGTGTATAGTATTATTTCTATAGAATACACAGTGTATATTATTATTTATATAGAGAACACAGTGTATAGTATTATTTATATAGAGGACACAGTGTATAGTGTTATTTATATAGAGAACACAGTGTATAGTATTATTTATATAGAGGACACAGTGTATTGTAATATTTATATAGAATACACAATGTATAGTATTATTTATATAGAGAACACAGTGTACAGTGATATTTAAATAGAATACACAATGTATAGTATTATTTATGTAGAGAACACAGTGTATAGTATTATTTATATAGAATACACAGTGTATAGTATTATTTATATAGAATACACAGTGTGTAGTATTATTTACATTCAAAACACAGTGTATAGTATTATTTATATACAAAACACAGTGTATAGTATTATTTATATACAAAACACAGTGTATAGTATTATTTATATACAGAACACAGTGTATAGTATTATTTATATAGAGAACACAGTGTAAAGTATTATTTATATAGAATACAGAGTGTATAGTATTATTTATATAGAGAACAAGGTGTATAGTTTTATTTATATAGAGAACACAGTGTATAGTATTATTTATATAGAGAACACAGTGTGTAGTATTATTTCTATAGAACACACAGTTTATAGAATTATTTAAATAGAATACACAGTGTATAGTATTATTTATATAGAGAACACAGTGTATAGTAATATTTATATAGAATACACAGTGTATAGTAATATTTATATAGAGGACACAGTGTATAGTTTTTTTATATAGAGGACACAGTGTATAGTATTATTTATATAGAGAACACAGTGTAAAGTAATATTTATATAGAATACACAGTGTATAGTATTATTTATATAGAGGACACAGTGTATTGTTTTATTTATATAGAGAACACAGTGTATAGTATTATTTATATAGAATACACAGTGTATAGTATTATTTATATAGAATACACCGTGTTTTGTATAATTTATATAGAATACAGAGTGTATAGTATTATTTATATAGAGAACACAGTGTATAGAATTATTTAAATAGAATACACACTGTATAGTATTATTTATATGGAGGACACAGTGTATAGTAATATTTATATAGAATACACAGTGTATAGTATTATTTAAATAGAATACACAGTATATAGTATTATTTATATAGAGAACACAGTATATAGTATTAATTCTATAGAATACACAGTGTATAGTTTTATTTAAATAGAATACAGTGTATAGTATCATTTATATAGAATACACAGTGTATAGTATTATTTAAATAGAATACACAGTGTATAGTATTATTTATATAGAATACACAGTGTATAGTATTATTTATTTAGAATACACAGTGTATAGTATTATTTATATAGAGGTCGCAGTGTATTGTATTATTTATATAGAGGACACAGTGTATAGTATTATTTATATAGAATACACAGTGTATAGTATTATTTATATAGAATACACAGTGTATAGTATTATTTAAATAGAATACACAGTGTATAGTATTATTTATATAGAGAACACAGTGTATAGTATTATTTATATAGAATACACAGTGTATAGTATTATTTAAATAGAATACACAGTGTATAGTATTATTTATATAGAGAACACAGTGTATAGTATTATTTATATAGAGAACACAGTGTATAGTATTATTTATATAGAATACACAGTGTATAGTATTATTTATATAGAATACACAGTGTATAGAATTATTTATTTAGAATACACAGTGTATAGTATTATTTATATAGAATACACAGTGTATAGAATTATTTATTTAGAATACACAGTGTATAGTATTATTTATATAGAGAACACAGTGTATAGTATTATTTATATAGAGTACACCGTGTATAGTATTATTTATATAGAATACACAGTGTATAGAATTATTTATTTAGAATACAAAGTGTATAGTATTATTTATATAGAGGTCGCAGTGTATTGTATTATTTATATAGAGGACACAGTGTATAGTAATATTTATATAGAGGACGCAGTGTATAGTAATATTTATATAGAATACTCAGTGTATAGGATTATTTATATAGAGAACACAGTGTATAGTATTATTTATATAGAGAAAACAGTGTATAGGATTATTTATATAGAATACAGTGTATAGTATTATTTATATAGAGAACACGGTGTATAGTATTATTTACATAGAGAACACGGTGTATAGTATTATTTATATAGAGAACACAGTGTATAGAATTATTTAAATAGAATACACAGTGTATAGTATTATTTATATAGAGAACACAGTGTATAGTATTATTTATATAGAATACACAGTGTATAGTATTATTTATATAGAGAACACAGTGTATAGTATTATTTATATAGAATACACAGTGTATAGTATTAATTTTATAGAAAACACAGTGTATAGTATTATTTATATAGAATACACGGTGTATAGTATTATTTATATAGAATACACAGTGTATAGTATTATTTATATAGAATACACAGTGTATAATATTATTTATATAGAGAACACCGTGTATAGTATTATTTATATAGAGGACACAGTGTATAGTATTATTTGTATAGTATACACAGTGTATTTTATTATTTATATAGAATACACAGTGTATAGCATTATTTACATAGAGAACACAGTGTATAGTATTATTTCTATAGAATACACAGTGTATAGTATTAATTCTATAGAATACACAGTGTATATTATTATTTATATAGAGAACACAGTGTATAGTATTATTTATATAGAATACACAGTGTATAGTATTATTTATATAGAATACACAGTGTATAATATTATTTATATAGAGAACACCGTGTATAGTATTATTTATATAGAATACACAGTGTATAGTATTATTTATTTAGAGGACACAGTGTATAGTATTATTTATATAGTATACACAGTGTGTTTTATTATTTATATAGAATACACAGTGTATAGTATTAGTTATATAGAATACACAGTGTATAGTATTATTTATATAGAATACACAGTGTATAGTATTATTTCTATAGAATACACAGTGTATATTATTATTTATATAGAGAACACAGTGTATAGTATTATTTATATAGAATACACAGTGTACAGAATTATTTATATAGAATACACCGTGTATAGTATTATTTATATAGAATACACAGTGTATAGTATTATTTATATAGAGGACACAGTGTATAGTGTTATTTATATAGAGAACACAGTGTATAGTATTATTTATATAGAAATCACAGTGTATAGTATTATTTATATAGAGGACACAGTGTATTGTAATATTTATATAGAATACACAATGTATAGTATTATTTATATAGAGAACACAGTGTACAGTGATATTTAAATAGAATACACAATGTATAGTATTATTTATGTAGAGAACACAGTGTATAGTATTATTTATATAGAATACACAGTGTATAGTATTATTTATATAGAATACACAGTGTGTAGTATTATTTACATTCAAAACACAGTGTATAGTATTATTTATATACAAAACACAGTGTATAGTATTATTTATATACAAAACACAGTGTATAGTATTATTTATATACAGAACACAGTGTATAGTATTATTTATATAGAGAACACAGTGTAAAGTATTATTTTTATAGAATACAGAGTGTATAGTATTATTTATATAGAGAACAAGGTGTATAGTTTTATTTATATAGAGAACACAGTGTATAGTATTATTTATATAGAGAACACAGTGTGTAGTATTATTTCTATAGAACACACAGTTTATAGAATTATTTAAATAGAATACACAGTGTATAGTATTATTTATATAGAGAACACAGTGTATAGTAATATATATATAGAATACACAGTGTATAGTATTATTTATATAGAGGACACAGTGTATAGTTTTTTTATATAGAGGACACAGTGTATTGTTTTATTTATATAGAGAACACAGTGTATAGTATTATTTATATAGAGAACACAGTGTATTGTATTATTTATATAGAATACACCGTGTTTTGTATAATTTATATAGAATACAGAGTGTATAGTATTATTTATATAGAGAACACAGTGTATAGAATCATTTAAATAAAATACACACTGTATAGTATTATTTATATAGAGGACACAGTGTATAGTAATATTTATATAGAATACACAGTGTATAGTATTATTTAAATAGAATACACAGTATATAGTATTATTTATATAGAGAACACAGTATATAGTATTAATTCTATAGAATACACAGTGTATAGTTTTATTTAAATAGAATACAGTGTATAGTATTATTTATATAGAATACACAGTGTATAGTATTATTTAAATAGAATACACAGTGTATAGTATTATTTATATAGAATACACAGTGTATAGTATTATTTATTTAGAATACACATTGTATAGTATTATTTATATAGAGGTCGCAGTGTATTGTATTATTTATATAGAGGACACAGTGTACAGTATTGTTTATATAGAGAACACAGTGTATAGTATTATTTATATAGAGAAAACAGTGTATAGGATTATTTATATAGAGAACACGGTGTATAGTATTATTTATATAGAGAACACAGTGTATAGAATTATTTAAATAGAATACACAGTGTATAGTATTATTTATATAGAGAACACAGTGTATAGTATTATTTATATAGAATACACAGTGTATAGTATTATTTATATAGAGAACACAGTATATAGTATTATTTATATAGAATACACAGTGTATAGTATTAATTTTATAGAAAACACAGTGTATAGTATTATTTATATAGAATACACGGTGTATGGTATTATTTATATAGAGAACACAGTGTATAGTATTATTTATATAGAATACACGGTGTATGGTATTATTTATATAGAATACACAGTGTATAGTATTATTTAAATAGAATACACAGTGTATAATATTATTTATATAGAGAACACCGTGTATAGTATTATTTATATAGAATACACAGTGTATAGTATTATTTATTTAGAGGACACAGTGTATAGTATTATTTATATAGTATACACAGTGTGTTTTATTATTTATATAGAATACACAGTGTATAGTATTATTTATATAGAATACACAGCATATAGTATTTTTTATAAAGAGGACACAGTGTACAGTATTATTTATATAGAGAACACAGTGTATGGTATTATTTTTATAGAGGACACAGTGTATAGTATTATTTATATAGAGGACACAGTGTATAGTAGTATTTATATAGAGAACACAGTGTATAGTATTTTCATATAGAGGACACAGAGTACAGTATTATTTATATAGAGAACACAGTGTATAGTATTATTTATATAGAGAACACAGTGTAAAGGATTATTTATATAGAGAACACAGTGTATAGTATTATTTATATAGAGAACACAGTGTATAGAATTATTTAAATAGAATACACAGTGTATAGTATTATTTATGTAGAATACACAGTGTATAGTATTATTTATATAAAGAACACAGTGTATAGTATGATTTATATAGAATACACAGTGTATAGTATTATTAATATAGAGAACACAGTGTATTGTTTTATTTATATAGAGAACACAGTGTATAGGATTATTTATACAGAGATCACAGTGTATAGTATTATTTATATAGAGAACACAGTGTATAGTATTATTTAAATAGAATACACAGTGTATAGTTTTATTTATATAGAATAAACAGTGTATAGTATTATTTATATAAAGAACACAGTGTATAGTATTATTTATATAGAATACACAGTGTATAGTATTATTAATATAGAGAACACAGTGTATAGTATTATTTATATAGAAAAAACAGTGTATAGTTTTATTTATAGAGAGAACACAGTCTATAGTAATATTTACATAGAATACACTGTGTATAGTATTATTTATATAGAATACACAGTATATAGTATTATTTAAATAGAATACACTGTGTATAGTATTATTTATATAGTGTACACATTGTATAGTATTATTTATATAGAAAACACAGTCTATAGTATTATTTATAAAGAATACACAGTGTATAGTATTATTTATATAGAGAACACAGTGTATAGTTTTATTTAAATAGAATACACAGTGTATAGTATTATTTATATAGAATGCACAGTGTATAGTATTATTTATATAGAATACACAGTGTATAGAATTAATTATTTAGAATACACAGTGTATAGTATTATTTATATTGAGGTCGCAGTGTATTGTATTATTTATATAGAGGACTCAGTGTATAGTATTATTTAAAAAGAATACACAGTGTATAGTATTATTTATATAGAATACTCAGTGTATAGGATTAGTTATATAGAGAACACCGTGTATAATATTATTTATATAGAATACACTGTGTTTTGTATTATTTCTATAGAATACACAGTGTATAGTATTATTTCTATAGAATACACAGTGTATAGTATTATTTATATAGAAAACACAGTGTATAGTATTATTTACATAGAGAACACAGTGTATAGTATTATTTATATAGAATACACAGTGTATAGTATTATTTATATAGAATACACCGTGTTTTGTATTATATATACAGAATACAGAGTGTATAGTATTATTTATATAGAGAACACAGTGTATAGAATTATTTAAATAGAATACACAGTGTATAGTATTATTTATATAAAGGTCACAGCGTATAGTATTATTTATATAGAGGACACAGTGTATAGTAATATTTATATAGAATACACAGTGTATAGTATTATTAAAATAGAATACACAGTGTATAGTATTATTTATATAGAAAACACAGTGTATAGGATTATTTATATAGAGAACACAGTGTATAGTATTATTTATATAGAATACACAGTGTATAGTATTATTTATATAGAGGACACAGTGTATTGCTTTATTTATATAGAGAACACAGTGTATAGTAATATTTATATAGAATACACAGTGTATAGTATTATTTATATAGAGGACACAGTGTATTGTTTTATTTATATAGAGAACACAGTGTATAGTATTATTTATATAGAGAACACAGTGTATAGTAATATTTATATAGAATACACTGCGTTTTGTATTATTTATATAGAATACAGAGTGTATAGTATTATTTATATAGAGAACACAGTGTATAGAATTATTTAAATAGAATACACAGTGTATAGTATTATTTATATAGAGGACACAGTGTATAGTAATATTTATATAGAATACACAGAGTATAGTATTATTTAAATAGAATACACAGTATATAGTATTATTTATATAGAGAACACAGTATATAGTATTAATTCTATAGAATACACAGTGTATAGTATTATTTAAATAGAATACAGTGTATAGTATTATTTATATAGAATACACAGTGTATAGTATTATTTATTTAGAATACACAGTGTATAGTATTATTTGTATAGAGGTCGCAGTGTATTGTATTATTTATATAGAGGACACAGTGTACAGTATTATTTATATAGAGAACACAGTGTATAGTATTATTTATATAGAGGACACAGTGTATAGTATTATTTATATAGTATACACAGTGTATTTTATTATTTATATAGAATACACAGTGTATAGTATTATTTATATAGAGAACACCGTGTATAGTATTATTTATATAGAGAACACAGTGTATAGTATTATATATATAGAGGACACAGTGTATAGTATTATTTATATAGTATACACAGTGTATTTTATTATTTATATAGAATACACAGTGTATAGTATTATTTATATAGAGAACACAGTGTATAGTATTATTTTTATAGAGGACACAGTGTATAGTATTATTTATATAGTATACACAGTGTATTTTATTATTTATATAGAATACACAGTGTATAGTATTATTTATATAGAGAACACCGTGTATAGTATTATTTATATACAATACACAGTGTATAGTATTATTTATATAGAGAACACAGTGTATAGTATTATATATATAGAGGACACAGTGTATAGTATTATTTATATAGTATACACAGTGTATTTTATTATTTATATAGAATACACAGTGTATAGTATTATTTATATAGAGAATACAGTGTATAGTATTATTTATATAGAGAACACAGTGTATAGTATTATTTAAATAGAATACACAGTGTATAGTATTATTTATATAGAGAACACAGTGTATAGTATTATTTATATAGAATACACAGTGTATAGAATTATTAATTTAGAATACACAGTGTATAGTATTATTTAAATAGAGGTCGCAGTGTATTGTATTATTTATATAGAGGACACAGTGAATAGTATTATTTATATAGAGGACGCAGTGTATAGTAATATTTATATAGAATACTCAGTGTATAGGATTATTTATATAGAGAACACAGTGTATAGTATTATTTATATAGAGAACACAGTGTATAGGATTATTTATATAGAGAACACGGTGTATAGTATTATTTATATAGAATACACAGTGTATAGTATTATTTATATAGAGGACACAGTGTATTGCTTTATTTATATAGAGAACACAGTGTATAGTATTTTTTATATAGAATACACAGTGTATAGTATTATTTATATAGAGAACACAGTGTATAGTATTATTTATATAGAATACGCAGTGTATAGTATTATTTATATAGAGGACACAGTGTATTGCTTTATTTATATAGAGAACACAGTGTATAGAATTATTTAAATAGAATACACAGTGTATAGTATTATTTATATAGAGGACACAGTGTATTGCTTTATTTATATAGAGATCACAGTGTATAGTATTTTTTATATAGAATACACAGTGTATAGTATTATTTTTATAGAAAACACAGTGTATAGTATTATTTAAATAGAATACACAGTGTATAGTATTATTTATATAGAGGACACAGTGTACAGTATTATTTATATAGAAAACACAGTGTATAGTATTATTTATATAGAGGACACAGTGTATAGTATTATTTGTATAGTATACACAGTGTATTTTATTATTTATATAGAATACACAGTGTATAGTATTATTTACATAGAGAACACAGTGTATAGTATTATTTATATAGAGAACACAGTGTATAGGTTTATTTATATAGAATACACAGTGTATAGTATTATTTCTATAGAATACACAGTGTATAGTATTATTTATATAGAGAACACAGTGTATAGTATTATTTATATAGAATACACAGTGTATAATATTATTTATATAGAGAACACCGTGTATAGTATTATTTATATAATATACACAGTGTGTTTTATTATTTATATGGAATACACAGTGTATAGTATTAGTTATATAGAATACACAGTGTATAGTATTATTTATATAGAATACACAGTGTATAGTATTATTTATATAGAATACACAGCATATAGTATTTTTTATATAGAGGACACAGTTTACAGTATTATTTATATAGAGAACACAATGTATGGTATTTTTTTTATAGAGGACACAGTGTATAGTATTATTTATATAGAGGACACAGTGTATAGTAGTATTTATATAGAGAACACAGTGTATAGTATTATTTATATAGAGAACACAGTGTATAGTATTATTTAGATATAGAGAACACAGTGTATAGTATTATTTATATAGAGAACACAGTGTATAGAATTATTTAAATAGAATACACAGTGTATAGTATTATTTATATAGAATACACAGTGTATAGTATTATTTAAATAGAATATACAGTGTATAGTATTATTTCTATAGAAAACACAGTGTATAGTATTATTTATACAGAATACACAGTGTATAGTATAATTTATATAGAGGACACAGTGTATAGTAATATTTATATAGAATACACCGTGTATAGTATTATTTAAATAGAATACACAGTATATAGTATTATTTATATAGAGAACACAGTATATAGTATTAATTCTATAGAATACACAGTGTATAGTATTATTTAAATAGAATACAGTGTATAGTATTATTTATATAGAATACACAGTGTATAGTATTATTTATATAGAGGTCGCAGTGTATTGTATTATTTTATATAGAGGACACAGTGTACAGTATTATTTATATAGAGAACACAGTGTATAGTATTATTTATATAGAGGACACAGTGTATAGTATTATTTATATAGTATACACAGTGTATTTTATTATTTATATAGAATACACAGTGTATAGTATTATTTATATAGAGAACACAGTGTATAGTATTATTTATATAGAGGACACAGTGTATAGTATTATTTATATAGTATACACAGTGTATTTTATTATTTATATAGAATACACAGTGTATAGTATTATTTATATAGAGAACACAGTGTATAGTATTATTTAAATAGAATACACAGTGTATAGTATTATTTACATAGAGAACACAGTGTATAGTATTATTTATATAGAGAACACCGTGTATAGTATTATTTATATACAATACACAGTGTATAGTATTATTTATATAGAATACACAGTGTATAGAATTATTTATTTAGAATACACAGTGTATAGTATTATTTATATAGAGGTCGCAGTGTATTGTATTATTTATATAGAGGACACAGTGAATAGTATTATTTATATAGAGGACGCAGTGTATAGTAATATTTATATAGAATACTCAGTGTATAGGATTATTTATATAGAGAACACAGTGTATAGTATTATTTATATAGAGAACACAGTGTATAGGATTATTTATATAGAGAACACGGTGTATAGTATTATTTATATAGAGAACACAGTGTATAGAATTATTTAAATAGAATACACAGTGTATAGTATTATTTATATAGAGAACACAGTGTATTGCTTTATTTATATAGAGAACACAGTGTATAGTATTTTTTATATAGAATACACAGTGTATAGTATTATTTATATAGAGGACACAGTGTATTGCTTTATTTATATAGAGAACACAGTGTATAGTATTTTTTATATAGAATACACAGTGTATAGTATTATTTTTATAGAAAACACAGTGTATAGTATTATTTAAATAGAATACACAGTGTATAGTATTATTTATATAGAATACACGGTGTATAGTATTATTTATATAGAAAACACAGTGTATAGTATTATTTATATAGAGGACACAGTGTATAGTATTATTTATATAGAGAACACAGTGTATAGGTTTATTTATATAGAATACACAGTGTATAGTATTATTTATATAGAATACACAGTGTATAATATTATTTATATAGAGAACACCGTGTATAGTATTATTTATATAGAATACACAGCGTATAGTATTATTTACATAGAGAACACAGTGTATAGTAATATTTATATAGAATACAAAGTGTATAGTATTATTTATATAGAATACACAGTGTATAATATTATTTATATAGAGAACACCGTGTATAGTATTATTTATATAGAATAAACAGCGTATAGTATTATTTACATAGAGAACACAGTGTATAGTAATATTTATATAGAATACACAGTGTATAGTATTATTTATATAGAATACACAGTGTATAATATTATTTATATAGAGAACACCGTGTATAGTATTATTTATATAGAATACACAGCGTATAGTATTATTTACATAGAGAACACAGTGTATAGTAATATTTATATAGAATACAAAGTGTATAGTATTATTTGTATAGTATACACAGTGTATTTTATTATTTATATAGAATACACAGTGTATAGTATTATTTACATAGAGAACACAGTGTATAGTATTATTTATATAGAGAACACAGTGTATAGGTTTATTTATATAGAATACACAGTGTATAGTATTATTTATATAGAATACACAGTGTATAATATTATTTATATAGAGAACACCGTGTATAGTATTATTTATATAGAATACACAGCGTATAGTATTATTTATATAGAATACACAGTGTATAGTATTATTTACATAGAGAACACAGTGTATAGTATTATTTCTATAGAATACACAGTGTATAGTATTATTTCTGTAGAATACACAGTGTATAGTATTATTTATATAGAGAACACAGTGTATAGTATTATTTATATAGAATACACAGTGTATAATATTATTTATATAGAATACACAGTGTATAGTATTATTTACATAGAGAACACAGTGTATAGTATTATTTATATAGAGGACACAGTGTATTGTTTTATTTATATAGAGAACACAGTGTATAGGATTATTTATATAGAGAACACAGTGTATAGTATTATTTATATAGAGAACACAGTGTATTGTATTATTTAAATAGAATACACAGTGTATAGTATTATTTATATAGAGGTTGCAGTGTATTGTATTATTTATATAGAGGACACAGTGTACAGTATTATTTATATAGAGAACACAGTGTATAGTATTATTTATATAGAGGACACAGTGTATAGTATTATTTATATAGAGAACACAGTGTATAGAATTATTTATATAGAATACACAGTGTATAGTATTATTTAAATAGAATACACAGTGTATAGTATTATTTATATAGAGAACACAGTGTATAGTATTATTTATATAGAGAACACCGAAAATAGTATTATTTATATAGAATACACAGTGTATAGTATTATTTATATAGAATACACAGTGTATAGTATTATTTATATAGAATACACAGTGTTTTGTATTATTTATATAGAATACAGAGTGTATAGTATTATTTATATAGAGAACACAGTGTATAGTATTATTTATATAGAATACACAGTGTATAGAATTATTTAAATAGAATACACAGTGTATAGTATTATTTATATAGAGGACACAGCGTATAGTATTATTTATATAGAGGACACAGTTTATAGTAATATTTATATAAAATACACAGTGTATAGTATTATTAAAATAGAATACACAGTGTATAGTATTATTTATATAGAGAACACAGTATATAGTATTAATTCTATAGAATACACAGTGTATAGTATTATTTAAATAGAATACAGTGTATAGTATTATTTATATAGAATACACAGTGTATAGTATTATTTAAATAGAATACACAGTGTATAGTATTATTTATATAGAGGTCGCAGTGTATTGTATTATTTATATAGAGGACACAGTGTACAGTATTATTTATATAGAGAACACAGTGTATAGTATTATTTATATAGAGGACACAGTGTATAGTATTATTTATATAGTATACAAAGTGTATTTTATTATTTATATAGAATAGACAGTGTATAGTATTATTTATATAGAGAACACAGTGTATAGTATTATTTATATAGAATACACAGTGTATAGTATTATTTAAATAGAATACACAGTGTATAGTATTATTTATATAGAGAACACAGTGTATAGTATTATTTATATAGAGAACACCGTATATAGTATTATTTATATAGAATAAACAGTGTATAGTATTATTTATATAGAATACACAGTGTATAGAATTATTTATATAGAATACACGGTGTATAGTATTATTTATATAGAAAACACAGTGTTTAGTATTATTTATATAGAGGACACAGTGTATAGTATTATTTGTATAGTATACACAGTGTATTTTATTATTTATATAGAATACACAGTGTATACTATTATTTACATAGAGAACACAGTGTATAGTATTATTTCTATAGAATACACAGTGTATAGTATTATTTCTAAAGAATACACAGTGTATATTATTATTTATATAGAGAACACAGTGTATAGTATTATTTATATAGAATACACAGTGTATAGTATTATTTATATAGAATACACAGTGTATAATATTATTTATATAGAGAACACCGTGTATAGTATTATTTATATAGAATACACAGTGTATAGTATTATTTATTTAGAGGACACAGTGTATAGTATTATTTATATAGTATACACAGTGTGTTTTATTATTTATATAGAATACACAGTGTATAGTATTAGTTATATAGAATACACAGTGTATAGTATTATTTATATAGAATACACAGTGTATAGTATTATTTATATAGAATACACAGTGTATAGTATTATTTATATAGAATACACAGTGTATATTATTATTTATATAGAGAACACAGTGTATAGTATTATTTATATAGAATACACAGTGTATAGTATTATTTATATAGAATACACAGTGTATAATATTATTTATATAGAGAACACCGTGTATAGTATTATTTATATAGAATACACAGTGTATAGTATTATTTATTTAGAGGACACAGTGTATAGTATTATTTATATAGAATACACAGCATATAGTATTTTTTATAAAGAGGACACATTGTACAGTATTATTTATATAGAGAACACAGTGTATGGTATTATTTATATAGAGAACACAGTGTATAGTATTATTTATATATAGAACACAGTGTATAGAAATATTTAAATAGAATACACAGTGTATAGTATTATTTATATAGAAAACACAGTGTATAGTATTATTTATATAAAGAACACAGTGTATAGTATTATTTATATAGAATACACAGTGTATAGTATTATTAATATAGAGAACACAGTGTATAGTATTATTTATATAGAGGACACAGTGTATTGTTTTATTTATATAGAGAACACAGTGTATAGGATTATTTATATAGAGAACACAGTGTATAGTATTATTTATATAGAGAACACAGTGTATAGTATTATTTATATAGAGAACACAGTGTATAGTATTATTTATATATAGAACACAGTGTATAGAAATATTTAAATAGAATACACAGTGTATAGTATTATTTATATAGAAAACACAGTGTATAGTATTATTTATATAAAGAACACAGTGTATAGTATTATTTATATAGAATACACAGTGTATAGTATTATTTATATAGAAAACACAGTGTATAGTATTATTTATATAAAGAACACAGTGTATAGTATTATTTATATAGAATACACAGTGTATAGTATTATTAATATAGAGAACACAGTGTATAGTATTATTTATATAGAGAACACAGTGTATAGTATTATTTATATATAGAACACAGTGTATAGAAATATTTAAATAGAATACACAGTGTATAGTATTATTTATATAGAAAACACAGTGTATAGTATTATTTATATAAAGAACACAGTGTATAGTATTATTTATATAGAATACACAGTGTATAGTATTATTAATATAGAGAACACAGTGTATAGTATTATTTATATAGAGGACACAGTGTATTGTTTTATTTATATAGAGAACACAGTGTATAGGATTATTTATATAGAGAACACAGTGTATAGTATTATTTATATAGAGAACACAGTGTATTGTATTATTTAAATAGAATACACAGTGTATAGTATTATTTATATAGAGGTCGCAGTGTATTGTATTATTTATATAGAGGACACAGTGTACAGTATTATTTATATAGAGAACACAGTGTATAGTATTATTTATATAGAGGACACAGTGTATAGTATTATTTATATAGAGAACACAGTGTATAGAATTATTTATATAGAATACACAGTGTATAGTATTATTTAAATAGAATACACAGTGTATAGTATTATTTATATAGAGAACACAGTGTATAGTATTATTTATATAGAGAACACCGAAAATAGTATTATTTATATAGAATACACAGTGTATAGTATTATTTATATAGAATACACAGTGTATAGAATTATTTATTTAGAATACACAGTGTGTAGTATTATTTATATAGAGGTCGCAGTGTATTGTATTATTTATATAGAGGACACAGTGTATAGTATTATTTATATAGAGGACGCAGTGTATAGTAATATTTATATAAAATACTCAGTGTATAGGATTATTTATATAGAGAACACAGTGTATAGTATTATTTATATAGAGAACACAGTGTATAGGATTATTTATATAGAGAACACGGTGTATAGTATTATTTATATAGAGAACACAGTGTATAGTATTATTTATATAGAATACACAGTGTATAGTATTATTTATATAGAGAACACAGTGTATAGTATTATTTATATAGAATACAGAGTGTATAGTATTATTTTTATAGAAAACACAGTGTATAGTATTATTTATATAGAATACACATTGTATAGTATTATTTATATAGAATACACAGTGTATAGTATTATTTCTATAGAATACACAGTGTATAGTATTATTTCTATAGAATACACAGTTTATATTATTATTTATATAGAGAACACAGTGTATAGTATTATTTATATAGAATACACAGTGTATAGTATTATTTATATAGAATACACAGTGTATAATATTATTTATATAGAGAACACAGTGTATGGTATTATTTTTATAGAGGACACACTGTATAGTATTATTTATATAGAGGACACAGTGTATAGTAGTATTTATATAGAGAACATAGTGTATAGTATTTTCATATAGAGGACACAGTGTACAGTATTATTTATATAGAGAACACAGTGTATAGTATTATTTATATAGAAAACTCACTGTATAGGATTATTCTTATAGAGAACACAGTGTATAGTATTGTTTATATAGAGAACACAGTGTATAGGATTATTTATATAGAGAACACAGTGTATAGTATTATTTATATATAGAACACAGTGTATAGAATTATTTAAATAGAATACACAGTGTATAGTATTATTTATATAGAAAACACAGTGTATAGTATTATTTATATAAAGAACACAGTGTATAGTATTATTTATATAGAATACACAGTGTATAGTATTATTAATATAGAGAACACAGTGTATAGTATTATTTATATAGAGGACACAGTGTATTGTTTTATTTATATAGAGAACACAGTGTATAGGATTATTTATATAGAGAACACAGTGTATAGTATTATTTATATAGAGAACACAGTGTATTGTATTATTTAAATAGAATACACAGTGTATAGTATTATTTATATAGAATACACAGTGTATAGTATTATTTATATAAAGAACACAGTGTATAGTATTATTTATATAGAATACACAGTGTATAGTATTATTAATATAGAGAACACAGTGTATAGTATTATTTATATAGAAAAAACAGTGTATAGTTTTATTTATAGAGAGAACACAGTCTATAGTAATATTTAAATAGAATACACTGTGTATAGTATTATTTATATAGAATACACAGTATATAGTATTATTTAAATAGAATACACTGTGTATAGTATTATTTATATAGTATACACATTGTATAGTATTATTTATATAGAAAACACAGTCTATAGTATTAATTATAAAGAATACACAGTGTATATTATTATTTATATAGAGAACACAGTGTATAGTTTTATTTAAATAGAATACACAGTGTATAGTATTATTTATATAGAGAACTCAGTGTATAGGTTTATTTATATAGAGAACACAGTGTATAGTATTATTTATATAGAAAACACAGTGTATAGTTTTATTTATGTAGAGAACACAGTGTATAGGATTATTTATATAGAGAACAGAGTGTATAGTATTATTTATATAGAATACACAGTGTATAGAATTAATTATTTAAAATACACAGTGTATAGTATTATTTATATTGAGGTCGCAGTGTATTGTATTATTTATATAGAGGACTCAGTGTATAGTATTATTTAAAAAGAATACACAGTGTATAGTATTATTTAAAAAGAATACACAGTGTATAGTATTATTTATATAGAGGATGCAGTGTATAGTAATATTTATATAGAATACTCAGTGTATAGGATTAGTTATATAGAGAACACCGTGTATAGTATTATTTATATAGAATACACTGTGTTTTGTATTATTTCTATAGAATACACAGTGTATAGTATTATTTCTATAGAATACACAGTGTATAGTATTATTTATATAGAAAACACAGTGTATAGTATTATTTACATAGAGAACACAGTGTATAGTATTATTTATATAGAATACACAGTGTATAGTATTATTTATATAGAATACACAGTGTTTTGTATAATTTATATAGAATACAGAGTGTATAGTATTATTTATATAGAGAACACAGTGTATAGAATTATTTAAATAGAATACACAGTGTATAGTATTATTTATATAGAGGACACAGCGTATAGTATTATTTATATAGAGGACACAGTGTATAGTAATATTTATATAGAATACACAGTGTATAGTATTATTAAAATAGAATACACAGTGTATAGTATTATTTATATAGAGAACACAGTATATAGTATTAATTCTATAGAATACACAGTGTATAGTATTATTTAAATAGAATACAGTGTATAGTATTATTTATATAGAATACACAGTGTATAGTATTATTTAAATAGAATACACAGTGTATAGTATTATTTATATAGAGGTCGCAGTGTATTGTATTATTTATATAGAGGACACAGTGTACAGTATTATTTATATAGAGAACACAGTGTATAGTATTATTTATATAGAGGACACAGTGTATAGTATTATTTATATAGAATACACAGTGTATAGTATTATTTAAATAGAATACACAGTGTATAGTATTATTTATATAGAGAACACAGTGTATAGTATTATTTATATAGAGAACACCGTGTATAGTATTATTTATATAGAATACACAGTGTATAGTATTATTTATATAGAATACACAGTGTATAGTATTATTTATATAGAGAACACCGTGTATAGTATTATTTATATAGAATACACAGTGTATAGTATTATTTATATAGAATACACTGTGTATAGAATTATTTATTTAGAATACACAGTGTATAGTATTATTTATATAGAGGTCGCAGTGTATTGTATTATTTATATAGAGGACACAGTGTATAGTAATATTTATATAGAGGACGCAGTGTATAGTAATATTTATATAGAATACTCAGTGTATAGGACTATTTATATAGAGAACACAGTGTATAGTATTATTTATATAGAGAACACAGTGTATAGGATTATTTATATAGAGAACACGGTGTATAGTATTATTTATATAGAGAACACAGTGTATAGAATTATTTAAATAGAATACACAGTGTATAGTATTATTTATATAGAGAACACAGTGTATAGTATTATTTATATAGAATACACAGTGTATAGTATTATTTATATAGAGAACACAGTGTATAGTATTATTTATATAGAGAACACAGTGTATAGGATTATTTATATAGAGAACACGGTGTATAGTATTATTTATATAGAGAACACAGTGTATAGAATTATTTAAATAGAATACACAGTGTATAGTATTATTTATATAGAGAACACAGTGTATAGTATTATTTATATAGAGAACACAGTGTATAGGATTATTTATATAGAGAACACGGTGTATAGTATTATTTATATAGAGAACACAGTGTATAGAATTATTTAAATAGAATACACAGTGTATAGTATTATTTATATAGAGAACACAGTGTATAGTATTATTTATATAGAATACACAGTGTATAGTATTATTTATATAGAGAACACAGTGTATAGTATTATTTATATAGAGAACACAGTGTATAGTATTATTTATATAGAATACACAGTGTATAGTATTATTTTTATAGAAAACACAGTGTATAGTATTATTTATATAGAAAACACAGTGTTTAGTATTATTTATATAGAGGACACAGTGTATAGTATTATTTGTATAGTATACACAGTGTATTTTATTATTTATATAGAATACACAGTGTATACTATTATTTACATAGAGAACACAGTGTATAGTATTATTTCTATAGAATACACAGTGTATAGTATTATTTCTAAAGAATACACAGTGTATATTATTATTTATATAGAGAACACAGTGTATAGTATTATTTATATAGAATACACAGTGTATAGTATTATTTATATAGAATACACAGTGTATAATATTATTTATATAGAGAACACCGTGTATAGTATTATTTATATAGAATACACAGTGTATAGTATTATTTATTTAGAGGACACAGTGTATAGTATTATTTATATAGTATACACAGTGTGTTTTATTATTTATATAGAATACACAGTGTATAGTATTAGTTATATAGAATACACAGTGTATAGTATTATGTATATAGAATACACAGTGTATAGAATTATTTATATAGAATACACAGCATATAGTATTTTTTATAAAGAGGACACAGTGTACAGTATTATTTATATAGAGAACACAGTGTATGGTATTATTTTTATAGAGGACACAGTGTATAGTATTATTTATATAGAGGACATAGTGTATAGTAGTATTTATATAGAGAACACAGTGTATAGTATTTTCATATAGAGGACACAGTGTACAGTATTATTTATATAGAGAACACAGTGTATAGTATTATTTATATTGAGAACACAGTGTATAGTATTATTTATATGGAAAACACAGTGTATAGTATTATTTATATAAAGAACACAGTGTATAGTATTATTTATATGGAAAACACAGTGTATAGTATTATTTATATAGAGGACACAGTGCATTGTTTTATTTATATAGAGAACACAGTGTATAGGATTATTTATATAGAGAACACAGTGTATAGTATTATTTATATAGAGAACACAGTGTATAGTATTATTTATATAAAGAACACAGTGTATAGTATTATTTATATGGAAAACACAGTGTATAGTATTATTTATATAGAGGACACAGTGCATTGTTTTATTTATATAGAGAACACAGTGTATAGGATTATTTATATAGAGAACACAGTGTATAGTATTATTTATATAGAGAACACAGTGTATAGTATTATTTATATGGAAAACACAGTGTATAGTTTTATTTATAAAGAGAACACAGTGTATATTATTATTTCTATAGAATACACAGTGTATAGTATTATTTCTATAGAATACACAGTGTATAGTATTATTTATATAGAATACACATTGTATAGTATTATTTATATAGAAAACACAGTGTATAGTATTATTTATATAGAATACACAGTGTATAGTATTATGTCTATAGAATACACAGTGTATAGTATTATTTATATAGAATACACATTGTATAGTATTATTTATATAGAAAACACAGTGTATAGTATTATTTATATAGAATACACAGTGTATAGTATTATTTATATAAAGAACACAGTGTATAGTATTATTTAAATAGAATACACAGTGTATAGTATTATTTATATATAATACACAGTGTATAGTATAATTTATATAGAATACACGGTGTATAGTATTATTTATATAGAAAACACAGTGTATAGTATTATTTATATAGAGGTCACAGTGTATAGTATTATTTGTATAGTATACACAGTGTATTTTATTATTTATATAGAATACACAGTGTATAGTATTATTTACATAGAGAACACAGTGTATAGTATTATTTCTATAGAATACACAGTGTATAGTATTATTAATATAGAGAACACAGTGTATAGTATTATTTATATAGAGGACACAGTGTATTGTTTTATTTATATAGAGAACACAGTGTATAGGATTATTTATATAGAGAACACAGTGTATAGTATTATTTATATAGAGAACACAGTGTATTGTATTATTTAAATAGAATACACAGTGTATAGTATTATTTATATAGAATACAGTGTATAGTATTATTTATATAAAGAACACAGTGTATAGTATTATTTATATAGAAAACACAGTGTATAGTATTATTTGTATAGAGGACACAGTGTATAGTATTATTTGTATAGTATACACAGTGTATTTTATTATTTATATAGAATACACAGTGTATAGTATTATTTACATAGAGAACACAGTGTATAGTATTATTTCTATAGAATACACAGTGTATAGTATTATTTATATAGAATACACAGTGTATATTATTATTTATATAGAGAACACAGTGTATAGCATTATTTATATAGAATACACAGTGTATAGTATTATTTATATAGAATACACAGTGTATAATATTATTTATATAGAGAACACCGTATATAGTATTATTTATATAGAATACACAGTGTATAGTATTATTTATTTAGAGGACACAGTGTATAGTATTATTTATATAGAATACACAGTGTATAGTATTAGTTATATAGAATACACAGTGTATAGTATTATTTATATAGAATACACAGTGTATAGTATTATTTATATAGAATACACAGCATATAGTATTTTTTATAAAGAGGACACATTGTACAGTATTATTTATATAGAGAACACAGTGTATGGTATTATGTTTATAGAGGACACACTGTATAGTATTATTTATATAGAGGACACAGTGTATAGTAGTATTTATATAGAGAACATAGTGTATAGTATTTTCATATAGAGGACACAGTGTACAGTATTATTTATATAGAGAACACAGTGTATAGTATTATTTATATATAGAACACAGTGTATAGAATTATTTAAATAGAATACACAGTGTATAGTATTATTTATATAGAAAACACAGTGTATAGCATTATTTATATAAAGAACACAGTGTATAGTAATATTTATATAGAATACACAGTGTATAGTATTATTAATATAGAGAACACAGTGTATAGTATTATTTATATAGAGGACACAGTGTATTGTTTTATTTATATAGAGAACACAGTGTATAGGATTATTTATATAGAGAACACAGTGTATAGTATTATTTATATAGAGAACACAGTGTATTGTATTATTTAAATAGAATACACAGTGTATAGTATTATTTATATAGAATACAGTGTATAGTATTATTTATATAAAGAACACAGTGTATAGTATTATTTATATAGAATACACAGTGTATAGTATTATTAATATAGAGAACACAGTGTATAGTATTATTTATATAGAATACACAGTGTATAGTATTATTAATATAGAGAACACAGTGTATAGTATTATTTATATAGAGGACACAGTGTATTGTTTTATTTATATAGAGAACACAGTGTATAGGATTATTTATATAGAGAACACAGTGTATAGTAATATTTAAATAGAATACACTGTGTATAGTATTATTTATATAGAATACACAGTATATAGTATTATTTAAATAGAATACACTGTGTATAGTATTATTTATATAGTATACACATTGTATAGTATTATTTATATAGAAAACACAGTCTATAGTATTATTTATAAAGAATACACAGTGTATATTATTATTTATATAGAGAACACAGTGTATAGTTTTATTTAAATAGAATACACAGTGTATAGTATTATTTATATAGAGGACTCAGTGTATAGTATTATTTAAAAAGAATACACAGTGTATAGTATTATTTATATAGAAAACACAGTGTATAGTTTTATTTATGTAGAGAACACAGTGTATAGGATTATTTATATAGAGAACAGAGTGTATAGTATTATTTATATAGAATACACAGTGTATAGAATTAATTATTTAAAATACACAGTGTATAGTATTATTTATATTGAGGTCGCAGTGTATTGTATTATTTATATAGAGGACTCAGTGTATAGTATTATTTAAAAAGAATACACAGTGTATAGTATTATTTAAAAAGAATACACAGTGTATAGTATTATTTATATAGAGGACGCAGTGTATAGTAATATTTATATAGAATACTCAGTGTATAGGATTAGTTATATAGAGAACACCGTGTATAGTATTATTTATATAGAATACACTGTGTTTTGTATTATTTCTATAGAATACACAGTGTATAGTATTATTTCTATAGAATACATAGTGTATAGTATTATTTATATAGAAAACACAGTGTATAGTATTATTTACATAGAGAACACAGTGTATAGTATTATTTATATAGAATACACAGTGTATAGTATTATTTATATAGAATACACAGTGTTTTGTATTATTTATATAGAATACAGAGTGTATAGTATTATTTATATAGAGAACACAGTGTATAGAATTATTTAAATAGAATACACAGTGTATAGTATTATTTATATAGAGGACACAGCGTATAGTATTATTTATATAGAGGACACAGTGTATAGTAATATTTATATAGAATACACAGTGTATAGTATTATTAAAATAGAATAAACAGTGTATAGTATTATTTATATAGAGAACACAGTGTATAGTATTATTTAAATAGAATACACAGTGTATAGTATTATTTATATAGAATACACAGTGTATAGTATTATTTATTTAGAATACACAGTGTATAGTATTATTTATATAGAATACACAGTGTATAGTATTATTTATTTAGAATACACAGTGTATAGTATTATTTATATAGAGGTCGCAGTGTATTGTATTATTTATATAGAGGACACAGTGTACAGTATTATTTATATAGAGAACACAGTGTATAGTATTATTTATATAGAGGACACAGTGTATAGTATTATTTATATAGTATACAAAGCGTATTTTATTTTTTATATAGAATACACAGTGTATAGTATTATTTATATAGAGAACACAGTGTATAGTATTATTTATATAGAATACACAGTGTATAGTATTATTTAAATAGAATACACAGTGTATATTATTATTTATATAGAGAACACAGTGTATAGTATTATTTATATAGAGTACACCGTGTATAGTATTATTTATATAGAATACACAGTGTATAGTATTATTTATATAGAGGTCGCAGTGTATTGTATTATTTATATAGA